>NW_022726379.1:202917-204732 GCF_011630105.1 Anneissia japonica
GCTCAGCTTTACGTCTTGCTTGTTTAGCTATCCTACAATTATTGGTGAACCAAGCAGGGGATGCATGATTTGAAACGGTCTTAGATTTTAATGGGGCCAGTTCATCTCTAAGTAAGGTAAGTGTATTGTTGTACTGGGTTATTGCGTTGTTCACATCCATGTCATCACTAAAATTAGAGAGAGAGAGAGAGAATGCGCAATTCTACGATCGAGAATGTTGATGTCAATGTAGTTAAATTTTCTAAAAGTCACAACTTTCTTGGCAGGTGCTGGTTTGCGTGCATCGAGTGTAACGTGAAGAAAGAAATGATCAGACAAGGGATATTCATGAACCAGTGAAAGTTTCACAAGATTAGGATTATTTGTAATGACAAGGTCTAGTGTATGTCCTTGTTTGTGAGTTGAAGAATTTATCAGTTGAGTGAGATTAAGCGAATGAATTATATCCAGTAAACGAGCAGTATGTATATTACTCGGATCGCCTATATGAATGTTGAAGTCACCAGTAATGACAAGATTTGAAGATAAAGAATATTGTTCTAAAAGGGTCGAAAAGTCGGAGAAAAATTGCAGAGTGGGATGAGGCGGAGGTCGATAGATTGTTAAAAGTGTGAACCTTTTAGAGACAGTTTTAATCACAGTCTCACATGCTTCGAAGGATTGAAACTGATCTAATCTCTTAAATACAGAGGGAAGATTAGATACCACTGCGACACCACCACCTCTACCTGTAGACCGTGGAAATGAATGGAAGTTGAAGCCATCAGGCTTACAAGCCGTGATGATGGAACTATCATTTTCTCTAAGCCATGTCTCAGTTATTGATACAACATCGATGCCATGATCGACAACGTACTGAACAAATTCGGTAGATTTATTGCAAATAGACTGTGCATTCCACACAGCAAGATTAACGTGATCAGTCGAAGTTTGTCTTAGTGTATAAAAACTGGTAGCAGAAGATGAGGAATGTGAACGAACAGGTGATGTTGTTATGACCTTTGACTTGATCTGTCTACCTGCACGGCAACCACGCCTAGGGCGTAAAATATCAAACTCCTTCAGATTTTTAAAGGCAGTAGCTGATACTCTAGCTTTACGGTTGGAATTCAAAGAAAGCAACATATTCTTACTGTATGTGATAGGCTGACTAGCACGACTATATCCTAGAGAAGGCTTAAAACTAGGCCTAGGCCTAACAATAGCAGGCTGTAACATGGACTGTATAGGCACCGACAATGGTGACCACTCAAGCATGAATGGTAAGTCATGGCCTAGCCAATGGTAAAAATAAGGATTAAAAAATTGACTTGAAAAACGTAAATTAAAGACAGAAAAGCGAAACATTGTAGTCTCAGATATTAAGGAGACAAACCAACAGCAGATTTTAAAGAAAAAATCGTGCAAAAAGAGGAATTCCAGACGGTTTCCAAGACACTTGTATGGTGGCTGCTACTTGCAGCGCCGTATATATTATTGATTCATATTATTATTATTACTGCTATTGTTGTCGGTAATATTATTATTATTATCGTTATTGTTGCTACTATTACTATTATAATTAAATTTGTTATTATGATATGCATAGGAAAAAAAAGTTAATGGTTCTCACAAGATTTACATATAATATAATCACATTTGTTTCATTTATTTTGTTTTTGTGTTATTTATTTATTTTATTTTTGAATATTGAACGAATTTTAAAGCCCCATTCCCGGCAAAATTTCAGTTTTTAAGAAAAATCTAATTTTTGTATAATGTTATAAAGATTTATAAATATAATACGGAATTGCTAGTTTAACTGAATTTAGACAT
>NW_022726379.1:204776-206592 GCF_011630105.1 Anneissia japonica
GTAGGTGCCGAAAACATTAGCCTATCCACTTACCTCGATTTAGGTTCTGTTATCACACATAAAAACGGCCGACATGATATTTTCCGTTGCTAGTATTGACACTTGTGAAATATAATATTTCATAGGAATTATTTCAAATTTGTTAAAAAAACTGATGCTGACTGAGATTTTGACACTTAAACAAACATATCTCAGCCTTAATCGAACGACCACATTGTGCGAGATAGGAAGTACAAAAACTAATCTCATTAGAGAGGGCGCACTTTATTGACTGTATAAAAGTATACATAAAAGCGAGAGTATTCCAGTGGATGCGATCTACAACCTCTGAATTTGCCTAGTAACGATGAATTCGTCGAGAAAATGGTAATATTTTATGTATTTCTCATTTTTTTTATTCTTTTGCGTAAACTAAAATTCATGCTAATATTTTTCCATGATTTGTAATAATTGGAGTAATGCAAAAGAATATTTTCTAAAAAAAGTCAGTTTTTAGTGAAATTTTGCCGGGAATGGGGCTTTAAATGGACTACTTGCAGAGCAAACTGTGTGTGAGGAAGTTCTGGTAACTGTGATGGCCGAAGTGGAATCGATACTCAATTAGGCCTCTCACCGAAATCTCACTTGACCTCAGAGATGGGGATCCATTGACTCCGAATCACTTGCTGTTACTTAGGAAGGGTCCAGACCCACCTGTTGAAGTACTTGACAGAGCAGATTCCTTCGGTAAAAGAAGATGGCGTCAGGCCTAATATTTAGCATCAGTATTCTGGCAAAGATGGCGAAAAGAATATCTCCCTCTTCTACAGAAACCTCACAAGTGGACCAAACTAAAGGAAATCATAGTTATGCTGATCGGTGATGCTACACCACGAGGGAGATGGCTACTTGGAAGAGTAGGGAGAGATAATAAAGTTCGTCATGTAGATGTTAAAGTTGGCAGCAAAACGCTGAAAAGGCCTGTTACTAAGTTGTGTGTCACGGTATGCCCAGCTGTGGCTTCGGATCAGTAATTGCAATTCAGCATTAAACTTATTCTAATTAATGGGTAGGCATGTTAATAAAACACAGTTCTGTATGTCATTCACGAAAATTAGCCAAACTTACCAAATTAGATATGTTAAGTTATATGATTTAAGGTTGCAAATGCTCTTAGAAGTATTGACGGACTTGACAGTTTTGTTAAATAATACGATCGATGAGTCAAATGCTTATTTTAATTCTATAATTACAAGTTAAAATTTAATCTTCTATGACTTTGCAAGAAAGTATTTTTCAGTATTCAGATCAGTACTGTAAATACTCACGTTTGAAGTTTGTCAGCCTGATTAATATTAAGTTCGAATAGTAATATAAGATGAGTTATTGTTTGTATGCGATACTCACGAGTAGTTTGTTAGATTAATACGGTATGCTACTTTTTAAATCTCATATTACTTGGAGGCTTGTTGAGTTATATTATTCTTTTGATTTGTATGTTATAACCATTGCGTAGGAGCTTAGAATAAGTCGCCTTGATTGATCAAGTTGTACAACAAAGCCTGTTACCAAAGAAGAATTGAAGTAGTAGTTCAATAGGGGTGGGTATGTAAGCGACGTTATTGTAAAGAGTTATATATAAAGAGTTGCGACATTCCGCTCCTTGGTTTATGAAAGTCACGTGGTACACACTGTCCATTTTGTTTCATAATCTTCCCGATGAACACATGCAAAGTGCGTTACGTACATTGCATATTAATTTCACACACTTAATTGGGTTTACAATTATATTTATAATTAACATCACTTAGTATGGACAGCGTATAAGAATTCATAT
>NW_022726379.1:206946-214116 GCF_011630105.1 Anneissia japonica
TTTGTTGTTCGCTAAACAATATTAGAAAATTGTTCTTAATTTCAAATCTTTGTACAGCCTGTATAAATACGAATGGCAATGAAAATAAAGGTTATGTTTAATAATCTTAAAAATGATTTTCTGTTTCTATTGCATACTATTATATAATTATTATAAATTTATTTTGGAAACGACGCTTTTAAAACAGCGGACACGTTCTTGCAGTGTGTTTATAAAAGTAACATACTGTACAGCCATAATACAATATTAAAACAGAGACTTTTAATACAATAATTAATATACGTTACACAATTACACAAGTTGAATATATCACAGATCCTGTATGTCATTTAACACTTACAATTTATAACATTTACAGCAAAGCACAATTTATATATTGCTATATATATTTTTAATACTTATAAATAATAATAATCAAATTAATAACATAAGATTTGTATAGGGCTCGCTCATATTCTAATTTAAAGAGCAACAATCTATATACCCTATATACGGATTTTAATTACATTTTGATATACATATTTAATTTATTTTTGCTGGTCTTCATATCATTTATTATGCAAAAATAACAGGAGCTACTTAAGGGTCAATATGGCAGGATTGCCTAATTGAAGAATGCTTGCCATCGAAGGGCAAGCATTCTTTAATTAGGCAATCCTTAAGTAGCTCCTATTATTTTTGCAAATAAATAATATGTGACGACCAGCAAAAATTAATTAAATACGTATGTTAATTACTATTATATGTTATATTAATAACTATTAAAAACAATTAAAACCAAAGAAAAGATTACCATTAAATAAAATAGGTCGGGTCTTCATTGATTAAAGTATGACGAATTAACGATAATTGAAAACAATTCTAATTTTAAATTCAATCATTTACGCGAGCACGGAATTTACGCGAGCACGCACGCGCGCAAATATTCGATTATATATGAATTCTTATACGCTAAGTGATGTTAATTATAAAATATAGTTGTACACCCAATTAAGTGTGTGAAATTAAAGCCCCATTCCCGGCAAAATTTCAGTTTTTAAGAAAAATCTATTTTTTTGTATAATGTTATAAAGATTTATAAATATAATACGGAATTGCTAGTTTAACTGAATTTATACATTCCTAAGAATGAAAAAAATGTAAAATAAGACTGAAATTTGATTTTTTGTGTTCCACACAAAAAATAAATGCGGATGAATTTTTCATGTTTGATTTTGCGATAGGTCGGGAGAAGAAATATCGTAGGCGCCCAAAACATTAGCCTATCCAACGCTGCTAGGCTAGGCCTAGCCTTACCTCGATTTAGGTTCTGTTATCACACATAAAAACGGCCGACATGATATTTTCCGTTGCTAGTATTGACGCTTGTGAAATATAATATTTCATAGAAATTATTTCAAATTTGTTAAAAAACTGAATCTGACTGAGATTTTGACACTTAAACAAACATATCTCAGCCTAACCGAACGACCGCATTGTGCGAGATGCGAAGTACAAAAACTAATCTCATTAGAGAGGGCGCACTTTATTGCGAGAGTATTCCAGTGGATGCGATCTACAACCTCTGAATTTGCCTAGTAACGATGAATTCGTCGAGAAAATGGTAATATTTTATGAGAAATAGTCTGTATTTCTCTTTTTTTTTTTTTTTTTTTTTGCGTAAAACTAAAATTCATGCCGATATTTTTCCATGATTTATAATAATTGAAGTAATGCAAATGCATATTTTCTAAAAAAAGTCAGTTTTTAGTGAAATTTTGCCGGGAATGGGGCTTTAATAATAATATGCAATGTACGTAACACATATACTTTGCATGTGTTCATCGGGAAGATTATGAAACAAAATGGACGGTGTGTACCACGTGACTTTCGTAAACCAAGGAGCGGAATGTCGCAACTCTTTATATATATGGCTCTGTGTTATTCATGCTCAGTGCGCCCTCTGTGTTAAAAGTTTGTTAAACCTATTGTATTTGACCACACGACATAGTATTTATTTTGAGACCAATTTGTTGTTAAATTTTACCTTTTCAAACCAGAGTTATTGGATAAATATCAGAGGAGATACGGTATTGAATAAATGTCAGAGGAACAGTATCCAAAGGAGTTTGGATACTGTGAGTGATGTTTCATGTCAGGTGTACGTGAATAAACAAAATATCAGGCTAGCCCACGTTCCGGCGATCGGGGATAAGGAAGTCGAGATACACAGTTGATTATGGCCTAAGCTGGTTCGTGTAACATTGTTCGTTGTTTGATTCGCAAGGAACATACAGATTTATTAACTGACAAGATTGTATAAACACGTTAAATCAATTGTATGAAAATCAATCAATAAATCAATCAATTAAAAAAAAAACAACATTAAATTACGAACAAAAATTGATGACAGAAAAAAATTGTAATTATTCCGAAACAGCGAGATATTATGAGATGAATTTATTTACAAATTTATGTATTCGTAATATATGTATATAAAGAAAATATATTTGAAAAAAAAAAAAACCGCGGTTAGTTTGAAAATTGTTATAGTACTTTATTTTATATGGTATACTGTAAATGAATATATAAAGGTAGGTCGATATAGTTAAAATAAACCATCAGTCAGCGCGATACAAAAACTATACTTGTAATAACGTGTAGAAGAAATGTAAAATAAAACAAAAACAAAAAAACGAAAATATCGAACGAAATTTTGAGTTACAAATGAGGCATGTAATAGCTCTAGCTTTTCATTATAGAATATCAATAAAGGCGGATTAGTTGTCAAATCTTTTAACATGTTTGTATTTTGGAAGTTTTTGTTTGCAATGATGATGATGTTGGTGATAATAATAACAATAATACGACGATGAGGAATAATAATACCCTTGGGCTAAGAGCCCCAAGATTTCTACATAATCACTGGGTACAACCCTCTTTGGCAACATTATAAATATTACTGTAAAAAAATTTAACAAGAAAAATGAAGTATTACAATACAAAAAAGAAGGATAAACTAGTATGTAAAATCAGAATGCCAGCATATAACATGACAAAGACGCCAAAAAAAACACAAAAAAACAAAAACAAAAAAAACTAAGGAAATCAAAATGAAACCAAATGAACAAACAATGTATTGGTAATGGCAGAGATATGTCTTTTGGAAGACATCGGGCAGTCAATGATTCAGTGAGTTGACATTTACTTTTTACTTATATTTTAGCAGTTGAAAGAGAACGCACGAACATCAACAACAATAATAGTAATGATGTAAAGATCGGCAGAGGCAGTTGGAAATGAACTGCTTCTTTGCTAACAGGCTTTGTTGTACAACTTAAGAATGGATTTATTTCTGCTTTTCCAACGATTTTGGTTTCAATGAAAGTAAGACTTTCATAGGATCATTATTAAAGGCCCTGATGGCATGCCCAACCTATGAGTTGTAGTAAAAATAGTATTAGTTCTTATTTTTATTTTGAATATTTCGAGCACTCCTGTCCTGTGCTCCTCGGTGAGAACCCACTTGGCCTCATAGCTATGGTAGAGTATCCGAACGGTAATCGGAAGGTATTGGGTTCGAATCCCGATGGGGGAAAATCTGATCAGAACAAAAACAGAATCTTTTGCCTTCACCGGAACTCGAACCTGGACCGGGACCTTTCGCTTGCCGTGCGAACGTCCCAGCAACTCGACTATCTGGCGAAGCAGGGGACAAACTGACCAATCAACATGCTCCATTTATGCACGAATGTACACAAAAGACCTAATTAAGAGTGATAAGAGAATAGGAGCTGGCTATGCTAATACAAATGCTTATTCCTTAATTACTTAAAACAATGCAAATGTCAGTTGCTTCCTTTTGAAGCCGTGTTGGTTAGGTTGAGTCCAGCAGACACAAACAGTCTTATCATTCTAAAAATGTGTTCCAATGAATAACTACCAATAGCATTGCAATTGGTTCACTCGGGAACGATCAGAGAGCTGTATATTAGTTAGGATTTCTCGGAGATTATTAAATATATATTCATTTCAAATCAGAATTTCATACCATCTGGTAATTAACTCGGGTTAATAACCATATATATTTCATATTAAATACTTTTCTTTACTGTATTGTAGTTTTTACTTGTTTTTTTTTTACATCGTGTCATGATATTAATAAAGCCAAAAAAAGACATTTTGAATGGGTCAAGCATATTTTTAGATTATTATCATTTAATACAATTCAAAATCAATAAAAAGCTTTTAACCGGCGTTTCCGTATATTAATTACAGAACTGATTACAGGGCGATCGTAAAAATCTCAATACATCGCGTCATTGTCATACAATTATGATTTTTATTCAGGCTCAAATAAATGCTGGTTGTTAAATGTTTTACGCAATCAGTAAATTTTCTCTGATGATAAATATGATTATAATCATAATAATGATGATGATAATGATAATAAAAATACTAACAACAATGAGAACAACAACGACGACAACAACAACAATTAGCATTAACTTGGACTTAAGAGGAAAGAAATGATAAGTAACATAAGAAAGGAAAAAAAAGAAATGATAAGGAAATACAAGAAAAAAAGGAAAGAAATGATTAGGAACAATAAGAAAAGGAAAGAAATGATAAGGAGCATAAGAAAGAGAAAAAATAGAAATGATAAGAAACATAAAAAAGGAAAAAGAAAAAAAATGACAAGGAACATAAGAAATAAAAAGGAAAGAAATGATTAGGAACATAAGAAAGGAAAAGGAAAGTATAAGGAAACTTAAGCAGGATAAAGAAAAGAAATGATAAAGGATATAAAAAATGAAAAGAAACAAAGGAAAAGGAGATAAATGTGAAACATAAGGAAGGTAAGGGAAAATAACAAGGTAATAAAGAAAGGAAAATGAAAAATGTGAAGAAATACAAGAAATGAAAAGGAATGAAACATAAGAAAGGAAAAAGAATGAAATGATAAGAAATATAAGAAAGGATGAATAAGGAAAGAAATAAGGAAACTAATTGAAAGAAAAAATGGCAAAACAAGAAAGAAAAAGAAAAAAAATTGTCAATGAAAGTGGTGTGAAATATGGGAAAACGAAGGTGGTAAGTAATGAAAAGATAAAGAAAACATAAATAAAATATAAGAATCACTATGTGAGACGAAATTGAAATAATAGAGGGCCTACTTCAAGCCAAATTACTATAAACTAATAACCTGAAATAACCATAAAATTAACTGGCATAGGCCTAACTTAAAATAAACTATAGCAAAAATAATTATAAATACACAACACATTATCGAGATAACAAGAAAACTTGGGTACGATCGTTCCCTAGGACACTGCACATGAACTCACCCAGTTGTTGAACAGGCGTTGATGAGTAACTTAATAGATTTAAATTTAAGGGGAATGTGTTATTTTCCCCTTAACGTCATGTTATTTCCCCATTAACGTCATGTTGTTAATTGTTCTCAACTTTCTCCATTGTCAAAGTCCCACTTCAGCTAGGTTTTAGTATCATCATTATTATCATCATCATCATCATCATCCCCATCACCATCATTGCTTTAATGAGAAATGAAGTTGAAATTGCAACAAAAAGAAAAGTCGTTAAGAAATATAAAGTAAAAAAAAAGAAAAACACGGAAAACTAATTACCCTAGGAGCCAGACCAGGTTCTGTATGCACTTTGAGGTGCAGAGAATTTGACTTCAGAAATTGGTTCAGGGTGGTCCAAGAATCATTTTTGGCTTGGTAATATATTTTTAAAATGTGGCGAAAGGTCAAAAGGTCAGGGTCAAATGTCAAAGCATTAAGGTCCTTGTATCTCCGCAGAGAGAGTTAAATTTGGTGTCAAATTGTTCGGAACATGCATATTTCTATTTGCTCTAATAGAACATTGTTTTAAAAAATGACCGGAAATGCCGTTTCTGACCTTTGACATGATTCAAGGTCATAGCCATATGGTCCTTATATCTCCGCAACCACTGGTGGTAGAGTGGTAGAGAGTTAATTGTGGTGTCGATTTGTTCGAAATATTCATGTTTCTATTTGGTCTATAAATGAGTTTGCTTAAAAAAAAAAATGACCGGTAATGCCATTTCTGACAATTGATATATTTTATATAAGATAGCCATTGAGTCGTGATTATCTCCACAACCACTGGTGGTATAGAGTTCATTTTTCTGACCCTTGACATGTTTTAAGGTCATAGCCAAATGGTCCTAATATCTCCACAACTACTGGTGGTAGAGTGGTAGAGAGTTAATTGTGGTGTCAATTTGTTCGGAATATTCATGTTTCTATTTGGTCTATAAATGAGTTTGCTAAAAAATGACCGAAAATGCCATTTCTGACCTTTAACATATTTTATATATGATAGCTATTGAGTCGTTATTATCTCCGCAACCACTAGTGGTAGAGAGTTAATTTTGGTGCCAATTTGTTTGGAACATTCATGTTTCTATTTGCTCTAATAGAATATTTTGCTAAAATATTATTGGAAATGCTGTTTCTTACCCTTGACATGTTTCAAGGTCATAGCCATATGGTCCTAATATCTCCGCAACCACTGGTGGTAGAGAGTTAATTGTGGTGTCAATTTGTTCAGAATATTCATGTTTCTATTTGGTCTAATAAATGAGTTTGCTAAAAAAAAATGAACGGAAATGCCATTTCTGACCTTTGACATATTTTATATATTATAGCTATTGAGTCATTATTATCTCCGCAACCACTGGTGGTAGAGAATTAATTTTGGTGCCAACTTGTTTGAAACCTCCGTGTTTCTGTTTACTCCAATAGAATTTTTTTTTCTACAAATGAGCCGTTTCTAACCTTTGACATGCTTCAATGTCATAGCCTTAGACCTTACTGTATATCTTTGCAAGCACTGGTCGTAGAGAGTTAATTGTGTTGTCAATTTAATCGAACATTCATGTTTCTATTTGGTCTAATGGAACAGTTTTCTAATTTAAAAAAATGGCTGGAAATGATGTTTCTCACCTTTGACATGATGACATATTATTATTAAGGCATATATGTTTATCTTTCTACATACTTGCTGTAAAGATTTAATATTGATCCGAAATTATTTATTTACACGTGTTTCTGTTTACTTTATCAGACCATTTGTTGAAAAAAAGTAATATGTATAAATAGTAATAATGTATGTATGCATGCATGCATGAACATACAT
>NW_022726379.1:214258-226994 GCF_011630105.1 Anneissia japonica
ATATATATATATATAATGTATTAAAAGGCAAAGTGTTGAAAAACAACAATGCTAATGGAAAAAAGGCTGGATCTCTTGGTAGAGATATATGCAGTAATATATAAACAGTAAATAGAAACAGAATTCCGGCCATTTTTAGCAAACTATTCCATTAGATATATAAAAGATATATAATAGATAAAATAGAAACATGAATGTTCGATTAAATTGTCACCACAATTAACTATCTACCACCAGTGGATGAGAAGATATAAGGACTAAGGCTATAACATTGAAGCATGTCAAAGGTTAGAAATTGCATTTCCGTCATTTTTAGAAGAAAAAAAAATGTCTATTAGAGTAAATAGAAACATGGAGGTTCAAACAAATTGGCACCAAACTTAACTCTCTACCACCAGTGGTTGCGGAGATAACGACTCAATGGTTATGATATATAAAATATTTCAAAGGTCAGAAATGGCATTTGCGGTTATTTTTTAGCAAACTCATTCTATTATACCAAATAGAAACATGAATGTTTCAGGAGAGCAGCTTAGCTCAGTCGCTAATCTGGTGGTAGCCGCTGTGTGTGCGCTGAACCGTGGAGATCTCTAGGTCCTCGGTTCAATTCCCATCGCTGCCTCTCCTTCTGTTTCAGCTAGAGGGCTGAAATACAAGTTACAATATCGCACCGTCTTTCGGATGAGACGTTTAAGCCGTTGGTCCCGTGTGCATTATGGCCCATGTGCACGTTAAAGAACGCAGTACACTCTTTGGAAAGGAGTAGGGGATTGTCTCCCGGTGTACTGCCCAATCACCACCAGAAGGACCCCCACTGGAAATAAGTCTTCTTCTAGACTTTCGTGGGCTATCCTTGGTGTTTACACCGAATAAATCCAATCCAATGAATGTTCCGAACAAATTAACACCACAAATAACTCTCTACCGCCAGTAGTGCGGAAATATAAGGACCATATGATTATGACCTTGAAACATATCAAAGGTCATTTCCGCTCATTTTTGTAGTAAAATGTTCTATTAGAGCAAATAGAAATATGCATATTCCGAACAATTTGGCACCAAAATTTACTCTCTATCACCAGTGGTTGCGGAGATAATAATGACTCAATAGCTATCATATATAAAATATGTCAAAGGTCAGAAATGGCATTTCCCCTCATTTTTAGCAAACTCATTAATTAGGCCAGATAGAAACATAGATGCTCCTAACAAATTGACACCAAAAGTAACCCTCTACCACCAGTGGTTGCAGAGATATAAGGACAATATTGTTATGACCTTGAAGCATATCAAAGGTCAGAAACGGCGTTTCCGGTCACTTTTTAGCAAAATGTTATATTAGAGCAAATAGTAATATGCATGTTCCGAACAATTTGTTCAACTATCTACCACCAGTGGTTGCGGAGATACAAGGGCCATATAGCTTTGACCTTTGACCCTGACCTTTTGAAAAAAAAAGAGAAAAAATAAAATAAAAAAATAAAAAAACAACGAAAACCAAGTTCAGTACGACGTTATTAGTGAGACTTAAACTACGGCCTACGGCTGCGCGGTACATCGTGACACATAACCACTGCTATACGGGCCGACCTTGCATAAGAACGTGAATTTTCAGTTCAATGACTGAAAGCAAAATTGTTCATGCATATCACGGTAGTTTTGAGTTTAACCTAGCTGGTTTAATAATAAGCGCTTTAGAAAACGCAAATTACGTTTAAATAATCAACTGTCATCAAAAAATCTTTAAATGGTTCTTATATCCACACCCTACTGCGGATTGTCACCGAAATTGGATCAATTCTTCCTTTTACCATGAAAACCTATTCTGCAAAGTGTCATTTTTATCCATCTATAATTGGGACGTAAGGAATTTAAATGACCCTCAAATTTACACCCTAACTTGGATCGTCCCCTACACATAATAATATCTTCCTTGTAACTTGGATTAAACTTTCCCGAGATTTTTCTTTGGATCAGTTGACTCGTTTTTATCTGGGACGTTTTCCTTTAAATGGTCCTCATATTCACATCCTACGCCGGATCATCACATAAAATTCAGTCATTTCTTTACTAGACCTTTACATTTACACGCATTAAAAACTTGGATCTCAAAAATGTAAATGACCCTCCAATGTACATACACCCTTGACTGGTTCGTCGCCAACACATAATATTTTCTTCCTTGTAACTTGATTATACTTTCCCGTAATTTTCATTCAGATCAACTGACCGGTTTGAAATATCCGGTGTAGACTGTTTGACCCTAAATCACTTTAATTGTCCTCACACGCACACCCCACCATAGATTGACACTAACTATTAGGAGGTACATCCTTGATAATTATATGGCCTATGCTTCGGCAAAGCACAGAAAAAGTCTAAGCATTTTGAGAAAACACACAGTGGCTACCATCAAGATTAGCCGACTGGTATTAATTAAGGTGGCGCACTGTCAGCACTGCCGGTCGCCTGGAGAGAATGCTCCATAGCTTGTGTGCTTTTTTACAACTTTCTTGATGTTTTGTAGGACTGTTAATGAGTGCCTGTTTGTTCGATTTTGTGTTTGGATGTTGTTTGCTTTTATTCTGTTTTTTTTTTTCTTTCTTTCTTTTTAATCCACCGTTTTTGGAGGATTTGAGTGCTATGCCGCGTGTTCATTACAGCACAGCACAACACAACTGAAAACCCAGCACAGCGTACTGAACCGAAGCTTAGCTGTTGAAAACAACAGTGCATGCCACAGGTGACAATCTTGAGGGTATGCATTCTTTTGCATCATGGAAATATTTACACACAAATGGGCATAGCTTTAACCTCCCATGGAGTCACTATCCTAGAAGTAAGCCTAGAGGTAAACGCGGTAGCCTGGTTGTAAAACTGCTGAAATAAACTTTAGCGGGAAAAAAGTAAAGGAAAAAATTATTTTTGGATTTTCTGAATCTGCATACCCTATAATGTCTCTGGAAGAAAAAAAATCCCCATGCTTTAGCAATTTTTTTTTACAGCACTTTTAAATTTTGGCCTAAAATACCCTATTTTAAACTACCGGTATTTAAGATGGGGGTAGGGGAAACAAATTTGTTTTTGTTTTGTCACTTTTACATATACTGTGGATATGAAATATATGAACAACGTTGCTAAATAGTTACTCATCACTCTCATTACCATGACAAATTCCAAGATGTTGTCCATTATGGCAGGAAAAAACTATGTTTTTAATGTAAAAATAATTTTATTGTTATCAAAGTACAAACACAATCTCAAAACAATATTATACATACAGGAATAAAATAAAACATATAATTAATGAACTACAAACAAACTACTACAAACCCAATGAAAAACGAAATAGTGAAATTTTGCTTTAAATGTGAAAACTGGCAGGTCCTTAGTTACATCCATTATGGTCGTTCAGTAGTGGCCCCAGGGGGTCTTATAGGGTGGGTTCAAACACAGGGCTGACTAGACCCTCGGTCAGAGTCCCGGAATAAACATTCCTGGGAGAGTTTTTTTTTTTTAGCTTAGTATGGTCCAAAATTTTTGATTTTAAGCCAAAATATTAGGGATTGGCAATCAAAATAATGTTATATGGATAGGCAAATCAATATTCGTGGTGTGGAGACCTCGTCGTGGCATCGGATGATGGGGGTCTAGGCTTGCTGACGGGAATTCCCCACCTCCCAAGCAAATTTGGAATGATGACTTCAACACACCAAATTCCAAGACTACGAAAAATCAAAATTAAAGGAAATGTTTACCTATTTAAATTTAATCTTTCTACATTACATTTTTGTTTATCATCATTAATCTACTATTATGTTGTTACTCTATTAATATAGTATATCATTTTTCTTATGCGTTTAAAAAAAATATAGTTTATAATTCAAATTGATATTAGCGTTAGTACGGTTATTCTTACTATACTGATGTCATTATCATCATCATTATCGTCTTCATCTTTCTCTTCCTCATTGTCATCCCCATCCTCATTAGAATCCCTATCATAATGAGGATGTTGATGATGAGGAAAAGATGATGGTGATTATGATTGATGATAATGGTTGTTGATGAGGATGATTGTGATGATGGTGATAAGGATGATGATGATGATGATGATGATGATGATGATGAATGATTAGAATCATCCCTCTCATCCTCACCCTCGTCCTCATCTTCATTCTCGTCCTCCTCGGCTTCGTCCTCCTCCTCATCATCATCCTCATGATGATGATGGAGACTGATGAAGAAGAAGAGGATAATGATGATGGTAATGATGATGATGATGATGGCAGTAATCAAGATGATGATGATAATAATAATAATAATAATAAGGATGATGGTAATAATGATTATGATTATGATGATGAAGATAAGAATGATGATAAAGATAAGAATGATGATGAGGAGGATGAGGATGACGAGGTTGATGAGAAGGAAGCTGATGAGGTAGATGATGATTGATGATGGATAAAGATTAGGAAGAAGATGCCGATAATGATGGTGAGGATAATGATGATAATAATGAGGTAGATTAGGATGATAAGTTTTATGATGATGGTGATAAGGATGATGATTATGATTGATGATAATGGTTGTTGATGAGGATGATTGTAATAATGATGATAAGGATGATTGATGGGGATGATGTTGATGAGATTAATTATGATGAATGATGAGAAACATAATTCTGTCCCTCATCCTCATCTAGACCTCCTCCTCATCATCATCCTCATGATGAGTATGATGATTGATGAAAATGATGATGAAGTTAAGAATGATGACGTGAATGAGGATGATGGTGATAATGATGATTAATAAGGATGATGATGTGGTTGATGATGATGAGGACAAGGATGATGATGGATGATGATCACAGATGATTGTAATGAGGATGATGATGAGGATGATAATGACAATGATGATGATGATAATGATGAATGATGATGATGAGTGATGATGATAAGGAGTATAAGGATGAGGTTGATGATGATGAGGATAAGGATGATGATGGATGAGGATGTGGTGGTGGTGGTGATGATGATAACGATGATTGGTGAGAATGGTGATCAGGGCGACGATGATGGATGAGGATCAATGTTATAGCCAGGATTTTCAAACAGTGCGGGGCAATATCAGGGTGGACCTACTTTACGCGTAAATTCTAAAATTGTGGACCCATTTTATACAAAAATATGAAATATCTGGACCCATTTTCTTACATTTTACCCAAATATGAGAAATCTCGACCCATTTTTCAAAAAGTGGACCCATTTTATGCATAAAATTAAATAATTTGGACCCATTTTTAAAAATGTGGACCTATGTTTTGTGGACCCATTAGAAAAATGGTGTGGCTACGGCATTGATAATGATGAGGATGAATATGATGATGATGAAGAAATTGATGAAGGATGAGGAGGACGAAGATTATGAGGATGATAACGACGATAGATGATTGATGAGGATGGTGATGAAGATGAGGACGATGGATGATAACGGATGCGTATGATGCGATGATGATGATGATGATGGTGATGATGATGATTACAACGATCGATGAAAGTAAGGATGATTATGATGATGGTGATAATGACAACAATGAAATGATAACGATGACGAATAGGATGAGAATGATTATAACGGATGATGATAATACTGTAATGATATCAATAGTTGTAATAATAATATTACAAAAATTGAACGGTGTTCATATTAATAACACATAGCATGGAGCCCTATTTTTGGGCCGATGATATAATTCTGATTGCAGAAAATGAACGACAAATGATTCAAATGTTAGACTTAGCAGCTAAATTTGCTGCAGATTGGAACTTTGGAATTTAACCATACTAAATCTAATGTACTTGTGGGAAAGAGAGTGGACAGAAATAAAACATGGAAGCTAGGAAACCTATTCATAAATGAATGTGAAACCTATAAATATCTTGGTGTTACTATAACAAGATGTTTAAAGATCACAAACATATTGAACATGTAATTCAAAAATGTAACAAACTTATTGGTTATATAAAGGCAATTATTGGTAATCTAAATAGATTTAACAGAGTGTATTATGGGGACATTCTTTGGCGAACGCTTGCTCTTCCATCAATAAACTATGCTAGCCCGATTTGGGTAGGGAGTAAGAGTGACTGTAAAAGAATTGAGAGAATGCAATTGCAAATAGCAAAATTTATATTAAGGGCCCCCCGTAATTACTCCTGATGTTACTTTGTATGGTGATCTTGGATGGTCACAAAATCTCTCATATTCAAAATTTACATAGAATTAATTATATCGACAAAATTTTAAAGATGGAAGACAATCGTTGGCCAAAAATATTGTTAATAACTATTGTGAATATGTCGGAGAACCTTCATGATATTGCTTTTAAGATTCCACTTTTTATTGAAAATATCCTGAAAGATTGTAATAATAATAATATTATTATTACAATCTTTCAGGATATTTTCACATGAAAAGTGGAATCTTTAAAATTAAATATATTCTCTGACATTCGTTATGGCAATGATGATATTAACATGCAATGTGCTTCCAACACAAAGAATGCTTTAAGAGATCTCACATTATCTCAATGGCTCGAAGAAGGGAAAAGCAAATCGTCTATTAAAAACTATATGACTGTAAAGAATGCTCCTACATTGGAGGTATATCTTCTTGATAGCAATTACTTTGAGGGTGCTTCATTGAAATTCAAATTAAGGTCGAATACCCTTCCTCTTGATGGTAAAGTAGCAAAATGGTCTAATGATCGTAATGCTAATGGGCTCTGTAAATGTTGTAATATAAACGAAGAAGAAAATATTACTCACTTTTTATTAACTTGCCCTGCTCTAAATTATATTAGAAATGAGGAAATCGAGAAGTTTAAACAACAACTCTCTCTTAACAATTTCCTACACGTTTTCCAACAATTCCAACAATTAGATATTGAAATCAAATTACTCTTTATTCTCGGCAATGACAATAACGTATTCCATCAAAAAATTAAAATGTTGATCGACAAATTTTGCAAATCCTTAGCAAAAAGAGCATGGAGAAAAAGGTGTGATCTTCTTAAAGATTAAATTGACTTTGTGTCGTTATGTTTTATGTCTCTTTTTATTTCCCTTTACTTTACTGTATATATTCTTCAGTTTTGTTAAGATTACGTTTGTATTAGTTAAGATGTTTGACGCACCACCTGTTGAGTGCCACCGATACAAATGGTGTATTTCAATAAATTATTATTATTAAACAGTCCTGTAGCGTTTTGGGGTTAAGGGAGTTACGACGAACCGCCCAAAAGAATTAATATTCATAGATATTTTTACAATGTTCTCCAGAGTATCGGAGATAAGGGTCCACTTTCCACCGAAATGAACCTCCCACAAATTAACTCACGATACGGCCCTGATAAGTAAATAATATTATTATATAACAGTACTAACAATGTAATTCATTTTAATAAGAAAATATAATTTTGAAATAACAAGAATACAATAAAATAATATATATGATATAAAAATGATTTCAATAATAATAAATAAGCATAATACTACTATTAAAATAATAATATATAATATTCTATAGGCCTATGTGTAGATTGCTTTGATGAGATTGTATTTTGTACTTTGAGAACAATAATAATCTTACAAAAATAACAATTTTCCTAGTCCAGAAATGGGATTGTTGGGTCTTTCAGAGCAAAATATCACTATTTTTCTTTCCAGTGGGTTTATATTGTGATAGTTCATTAATTAATTAATTTTATATATATAATATATATATATATTTATATATATTGTTATATATTGTTGTATGTATAACATTGTTTTGAAATTGCATATGTAATCTGATAACAATAAAATTAGTTTTACCTTATATACAAGTTTTTACCGCCAAAATGGACGCCATCTTGGAATTTTTTGTGATCATTCCGATTAAATTTTGTAACGAGAGTGAAGAGTAACTATTTAGCCAAGTTCTTGTTACATTTGATACATATGTAAAAGTGACTAAATACATACATTTATTTCCACTACCCCCCTCTTAATTAGTCCAAAATAGGATATTTTGTGTCAAAATTTCAAAGTGCTATAAAAAAAAATTGCCCAAGCTCTGTGAATGGGGATTTTTTCTGAGACACAATATGATATACTGATTCAGAAAAACCAAAAATTAATTTTCCTTTACTTATTTCCCGCTAATTTCCTATTGCACCCAGGCTTCGACAAAGAATACCAGTTAGAATTACTGGAAGAAAAAATGAATTCTATTTTCCACCTGGGCCTCGTATTCGTATTCACCAATGTTGCAGTGGCGGGTTCAGGGGGTTCAAGGGGTTCGGAAGAACCCCCCCCCCCTCTGTGAAGAAATGTAACAAAATACAAGGGTCCGGGCTTACAAAAACATGGTAACCTACCAGGCATAGGTAGGAAGATCAGACAAACTAGGCTTAGTTCAAACATGTTTTCAATTAAATAAATTATACACACTGTTTTTTGGTTGGCCGTCGTAATAATTTATGTACGAAAGTGAGTTCTTCAGGCCTATCGGTTCATCGATCCATGGAAGAAAGACTATATATCTAACTACTCAATGTTGTTGGAATATAATAATATGTTGCCAGTCTTTGATTTTTTCCCTCTATGATAGGCCTAAAGAATGAGATAAAATTACCTGACCTCTTTTCAAAAGTGAGAAAACCTTGAATTTTGAAGAACTTAAAGGTCGTTAAAAGACTCCTCAGAAGTCGTGAAAGCTCATTTCAAAATTTTACCGGGGCAGAATCCCACTTTCATTTTTGGGTTTTTTGAAAACATTTTGAAGCCCCTCCATTAAATCCTGGGTCCGCCCCTGTGTTGTGTATGAAAACAACAAACCAAGGAAAACTGATTATTCTTACAACAAATACAATGTCTGTTAATAACAGAATGGATGAATTAGAGAATATTATTACTGAGGAAAATGCAAATATTGCTATCATAACGGAACCATGGATTACACCTGATACAGCACCAGCATCAACTCGTTCTCTACATTTAGCAGATGTAGATAAGGTAGAGAAGGTGGCGGAGTTCTCATATACGTTAAAGATAATTTAAGGGCTGAAATTCTAGATGAAATCATAGTTCCTCCCGAACTTGAAGTGCTTTGGATAATGATAAACCACCTAAACTTCCTGACTAATAGAAGGAAGAGGGTTAAATTATGAACACTTACAGGAGGGGTTCCTCAGTGAACAATTCTTGCTCCCATCATTTTCCTTTGCGTCATTAATAGTGCTCTCCTGGAAGAGGAACTTGTAAACACCGGTATTCAGGTTTGGAAGTACGTTGACGAAAATTTAGTTATAAATAACCCAATTTTCATCCGAAACACCTTGGATATGCTTCATTAGTGGTCAGAAACAAACAACCTAAACCTAAATCCAACCAAGTGTCAGATAATGAGGTAACAGGTAACATGTTACCACCTATCTAACAACATGTTACCTGTTGTTAATGAGGTTAAACTACTAGGTGTTTGAGAAAGCTAATAAGATGTTGTATTTATGTTACACAAACTAAAACAAGCAGGTCTCAATAAATCAAAACTAATGACTATAAGGGGTATACTAGACCAACCTTGGAGTATGCGGTTGCCGTTTGGAATGGAGGGCTCACTGGATTACAGGTGGTCGTCTTGAGGGAATACAGAAGAGAGTATGCCACTCCTTGCTGGGCGAGCAATAAATAACCTATATAGATGCCCTTATTGCTCTCGAATTGGAGTGTCTCAGTATTTTTTGATGTGTTCACTCCTTTTGAATTATTTTAACGCTGCATGGTTTTTTTTTTTTTTCTTTAATGTCTGTTTGATGTTTGTCTTGTCGAACCTGTGCATATGTTTTGAATGTTTTGTGTCCCCTTTTCTTTTTTTGTGTTTTTGTTTTTGATTTTCTTGTGTGAAGTTTGATGTTTTTTCTAGATTTAAGTAATTTTGTATAATGGACTTGTAATTTTTTTTTTAATTCTATTAAATAATAATATTAATAATACATATATATAGGCCTATCAAAATTGTCCAAATTGACGGCCACAAAAAACAGTGCAAAAAGATAGGAAAAATATATGCAAGAAAAAGGAAAACAAAAAAAAATCAGATCAAAAACAATGGCTTTTCTCAGTACTGCTTGGAAAAGCTAAATAATAATAATAAATCACATCTGGTAACTCGTGTTCATAACGCTATATAAAAATAATAATAATAATAATAATAATAATTATAATAATAATAATAATAATAATAATAATAATAATTAAATAATAATAATTAAATAATAATAATAATAATAATGCCGGGGCTTACGGGGATACTGGCCCGGGATGCTAGGTAAAATATTGAAAAAAAGTAAAAATTTATTTATTCATCTAGTATCATTCATGTGTTTTTCCCATGAGACTTGAAAATAAACTGATCGTTTATCGATGAAAGCTCGTAATTAATCACTTCTAATTCTTTTTCATCATATTTTTATGACATATACTACTTTAGTTTATGTTTACAATGTATCAAATACTTCAAATTCTGCTCGTCATTAATGGATAATTAGGCCTATCAAATGCTTGGACCCTAGACATACATACAAGCTAGAAATTATGAATACACCTGATAGAGATTTAAAGTGTCAAATAAATACTGATTTATTAAACCAATGGCGGATTCTACTTAAATTGTAAGTCTTAGAGTGCCACTTTCGACCGCCCTGATGTAGATAGACCCCCTCCTTCTGTGAATGTCCTTCTCTAAGTCCCTCTATTTCAAATTCCTGGATCCGCTACTGTAAACTTTGATTTGTTAATTAAGCACCCTATAATCGATTAAATTAGTCTTCTAATCCGTTAAAAGGCAGTAGCTTTCAGGGGCCTCACTCCGGCCCACACCGGGGATCATCTCCCTCGATCCCGCTGATGCCCTAGGCGGCCCAAAAGCAAAACTGCCCCGGGGCCCACGGCCGCTCTCGGTGGCCCTGCCTATTGCGGAGTTTCAAATGGTATAGCCCCCTTGGGAGTTCGAGTCTTAGCCATAACTCTTGTCTAAGTGATTTCACACTTGGTTAGTGATTTCTTGGCTGCTACAGGAGGTGGGATGAGTGCCTCTTTTACCATCGGCTAATAAATTAATATCAATAAAAATCTTAATGTAATAATTTATATTTTGTTGAGAAAATAGGAAGGCCCCAGCTTCACTACCATAGCCTATTTACGCCACTGGGCTGGGCAATAAGGCCGGATCTCCCACTTCGCCCCCCCCCCCCTTGCTCTTCTTGAAGTCATGTGCTATTCGAAGAGCACATCTGTGTACACTGGCCCGGACTACGATTTCCTTATTCGAGGAGACTTTGCTTGACCGCCCAAACTGTGGATGACTTAATGGCTTAACTTAAAAGCCATGATCATGATCATGCTCAAGATTGCCATATTTTCATAGTGTCTAATGATTATGATCATATCAACAGCAATATTTTAATTAACCCCGTTTAATCAATAGAAATGGCTGCCTACCGTGTTAGAACACAACATTATAAGAACTGCATCATCCACCTCTAGATCATTAGCACCACCATCGCAAACCGACTAAGGCGCTTAGTCCCTTCACAACTCTCACTGCCCTAGCCCACCGTCAAAAAACCTCACTGTCTAGTCGGATAACTGTTCGATTCTGAATTGACATTTTCTACTCGGATAAATTGTAATGAAGAAAAAGCAATAATAATCGATTTGCATTACTTCCTCTTAAATGTCTCGATGGAAACAACAGAACCGTGCAGGATATGAAAAACATCAAAATGTCATAGACATAATTCGTGTTTAGTAGGTCGTATTACCTTTTATGATCGTAATTAATTTCTGACTTCAACCAAAACTGGCGCATCTAAATAAAATAATTAATCCTTAATAGTGACATAATAAGTATTTATAAAGAGTACTGGATTATTTTGTTTTAGCACGATAGCAATCGTTAAAGATAATTATCCTTCGTCTCTGATAATCTAACAAACTTGAAAATTAAATAAGAAGTATTAAGCTTTCAATTTCAAATAATAATAATGGAAAAAGTTTTTTGTCAATGCCTATAAGTTGTCTGTTAATATTTATTTATTTATTTGGATAATTTTTTTAATGAAGCGCCTGTAAATCAGCTAATACATGATTTATTTGTGTCTAATTGGAAGTTATTAACTCAATAATTTAAATAAGTTTTATATATATTAATGAATTGTTTCGGGTGTCGTTATACTTTGTGACAAATTGATTATAATATGATAGTGATTAAAATATACGGCGATATATAAATTCGATGGGTTATATCCAGCCAAGCACCAAGTCCTTTGTTTGCCAGGTGATATTGTAACACATAAAACGAGAATGCTGTGTATAAAATGTAATCTTTTAACTTCTAGCTACTAATCAAATTTATTTAAATACTCCTTCGTACAGACGAACTATTGTTAGTAAATGGTGAAATGGTATTCGATTGTTTGTATGCTCCATTTAACTTTGATACACGTCTTTTGTGTCTGTCCCGCCTTGGTGGCCTTGTAAGTTTAACATTGAAATGAAATCGTTAAAGACATTCTTGTATTAATTCAGGCTCTTAAAGCTAATTGTTCACTTCCACTTCATTTATCATCTGGATGATGCGTCTCAATATGCTTTCATTAATCTATTGTATAATACGCCTATAGCCC
>NW_022726379.1:227275-231832 GCF_011630105.1 Anneissia japonica
ATATATAATATTATATCATAGTGCATCATGTTGACCTTTCTGTGCTTTACATTATTTACCTAGTCATTGGAGCCAACACCTATGGAACACATACACAGTTCCCTGGGGTAGATTTCCATAATGTTGCAGCAGATAATCGGCTTTTACCCATAAGGGAGAGAGGCGATAGATAAAGTGGCATGCCCAAGGACACAAGCGAAATGTGCAGTTCGAAACTCCCGATTTCAATTTGGAGAGTCCGAACCGTAAGTTGTGCCAATCGCTCCCATGCCAGGATATATTTTTTGCACAAAACCTACATGCTCAAACCTAACCACTAATCATTTTGCTAATAAACGCTGAAGTGGAAGGCCGACTGTGTGAAATTGAATAGCGATAGAAATATGCCAAAGCAAACCTCGGATTTATGTTTTTGCAAGGAGCAATAATTTAACACATTAAAAAGACAATAAGAATAAAATCGTTAGCAATTAAAATGAATTATTCATCCTAGCACATTCATCACAATAAAGTTCCCTCTCTGCAATTCAGATATAGATTATATGGGTATTTGTTGTGTATAGGTTGTAGTTGTGAACGTTTAATGGTTGTTTCTACGGGTTTACGTGCTAAATCCCATGTGAATTCAAGCGTCACATCTCTCGCAATGAGCGCAGATCTGCAAGAAATCGAAGCAATTATTGGTGAGGATAGTCCGTAATTCGAATCAGTTCACTTTACGCTCGTGCATTTGACGTCATCAATCCTCAAGGAAAGATGCTAATTAACCGATGAACGACCCTCTTGCTCTCTTTGATTAAATGTGCGTCAATCGTTTATAACAAAATAATATAGTACGGTACATTCGCTGCTAGGCCCCTGGATACGCAGTTTTCAACTTCATCCATATTCCACATAATTACGGCACATAATATTATTAGACTCAAAAGACTCGAGATCAACAGAACGCATTAAACCAATGTATTGCATAAATATGGGCCTATCTTGAGGAGGGTAACCCTCCAAAAGAGTGGTGACAAAGAATAGTATTTTCACTACTAATCTTTCTCGTTCCAATTCTTCCCACTGTCTTTTCAAAAGGCAAAAGGCTGCGGAAGGTGAGTATTATGTCGTTAGGATCCCTTCAAGAAACGTAGTATGTATTTAGATAACACATAAAGCAAAAAGTTTAACTTTAGTAACTTTGTTTTTTAAATACCAGAAACATTTTGTGGCCCATATTACCTGCCCTCCAGCCAATGCAGAAATAATGGAATCGCCCATCATAAATTCTTTATATGAAACCTTAATGTTAAGACAAAATGAGGCCAAAAATAATTGTTGTGTTGCCCTTAAATGGAAAAAATCGAGATCGCCGGTCGGTTGGTCGGATTTTTTTTTTTTTTTTTTTTTTTTTTTTGTAGTAATACCTGAAATAGGATAGGCCTGAAACTGCAGTCCCTATTATTATGAAAATCCGAAACCTAATGGCTCGTAGCTCGTAGGCACCACACAATAGAACGATGGCAGCTTGCCAAACAAAAATTATTTAAAGTAATGACAGAGTAAATATATATTGTAAAGTGTATATTGAAATAAATTTAACAAAAATATATCAGTTTAAAGAAACTTTAATTTGGCTTCGAAACGTAATATTATATGTGTATCCGATCCACACGATAATGCACGGGCAGGTCGAGCAAAACCATACTGTGGCTATGAAAAATGTCCAAAAAACACCCTCTAAGTAATACAATCGAAGTAAACTTCGAGAGAAAAAAAAAAGAGAATATTTCGTTTATGGTATTTTGTTTTTTATTTAAATCATTTTTAGTTTACATAGGCATATTGCAGAATTCAATCTGAATTTACAAAACTGAGTCGTTAATTGGTTCATAAGTACCCATTCCGATTCTTCTTTACATCTATTGGAAAGGCAAGGGCGCAGATCTGTTTTGAAAGGTGGGGGGTGGGGAAAATTCCGTAAGACCATACCTAAATTTGAGAAAATAGACCGGAGAAAATGACACTCTTGTATAGTAAAATTTATCATCATCACATCACCCTTATAGTCAAAATGAAGAGCCATCAATTTTCTCAGAGATCTAATTAATAACGTCTGATGTACCATAGTAAATTAACTTTAAAACATTGTCTTTGATGTATTTATGTTTAGACAAAATGTTTAGACTTCAAACCGTGAGTCCAGATAAAGGTAGGAGAATAACCCATAACTTGCAGCGTCATTGTGCTGAATTGCGTAAGGGCGTGGTCCGTGACTACTAGGTAAGAAAAAGTAAAGAGCCCTTCATGGCTTCAAGGCGCTACATGCTACATGTTCAGGCGAGTTCCAGGATTTTCCCTTACCTATGGATAGATGGGGTGATCATTGCAGTGGTGGATCAAAAAATCGAAATAGTAGGTGCCCAGAGAGGGTCCTTCACAGATAGACACCTCAGTCTTACCATGGTTGGGGTTGAGGTAAGAAAAAAACAAAGATTATGTCGCATCTAGATGGCCGAAAATAGCACTCTCAGGATTTGAATATAGTTTAGGCCTAATTTTTTTTTGTTTCATTCTTTAAAAATAATTTTGAAATAGGCCTATATTTAAGGTTGCTGGGCCGAATTGGTTCCCCTTGAATCTGCCACTGCATGGGGGAATACTCTAATGCTCAGGTGACCTAGAGTTTTAATACAAATATTGCTTATTAATTACGGAATTTCTATAAAAAGATAAACGAACAGATTCTTGAGAGAGAGGATTTGATGGTTGTTATACAAGATTACCTAGACACGCCTTTAATATCAACTACAGCAAACAACATATTACAAATGAAGACGTACTTAAGTACTGTATTACTGAAGAATTACTAACTGAAGTACTTTGAGGGCACAAAGGTTAGTTTGCTGGACATTGCTACAAAAGTAAAAATGAACTTATTTCAAGTGTTCTCTTTTTTGGAACCAACCCATGGGAAAAGGAACTACATACATCGATCAATTAGAAAAGGATCTAAACACAGCGGTAGTACCACAACTTATGGAAAACAGATTTGTGGAGAACAGTCTAAAAAAGAACTTTGCTCATCTATACTACCGGACCGGGTGTGTCCGAAAGAGAGAGAGACAAGGAAGATATTGCTGCAGTGGTGTATCCAGGGGAGGGAGGCGGGGGTCTGAGCACCCCCTTTCCCCTTAGAGGTTGAAAACAAATATAAAATGCCCCTTTTAAATGTTATAAAATTACCTAAATCAATTTTAAATATTAAAGTGCCATTCCAGGCATCTAAAAGTCCGCAATTCGTACTTCCAAATTCCACACCGTTTGTACTCACGGCTTAAAGTAAAGTAAATAGACATACACCAAAAACAATGTTTTAAAGTTTTATTTTCAATGGTACATCACATAGATTATTTAGATCTCTGATTGCCAAAAATCGCTGATAAAAGCTCATGAAAAATTTGTTGGCGCTTCATTTTAAATATAATGGTGATGTGATGATGATGAATCACCCATCTCAGCCCTATCATGGTTGAGGCAGAGGCGCGAAAATTCGGGTAAATAGTATCTCTAGCTGACCGGAAATGACAATCTAATGATCATTTAGGCAGCTTAGCTCAGTCGGCTAATCTGGTGGTAGCATCTGTTTGTGCGCTGAACCATGGAGATCTCTAGGTCCCAGTTCAATTTCCATCGCTGCTCTCCTTGTGTTTCAGCTGGAGAGCTGAAATACAGGTTACGATATCGCACCGTCTTTCGGATGAGACGTTTAAGCCGTCGGTCAAGTGTGCAATGTGGCCAATGTGGACGCAGCACACTCTTCGGAAAAGAGAGGGGATTGTCTCCCGGTGTGCTGTCCAATTCACCACCAGAAGGATCCCGAAACTAGTCTTCAGATATCCTGGGTTATCCTTGGTGTGATTCACACAGAAATGCTTTTTTATGTTTATAAATAACTTTCAAATATAATCTTTTATTAGGGATTTTCGGAAATCATAGATATCTAATTTATCTCTGAGATTCGCTATAGAAAATAAATGACGTGATGATGAATTTTACTATGTAAAAGTGTTATTTCCGGCCATCTACTGGTACTGTTTCCTCAAATTTTTTCACGCACCCCCTACCGCCTGCATCCGCCCCAGCTTATCCCCAACCATTGTGGTTGGGGTAGTATCTGTGACAAGTCCCTCTCTGGGCCCCTCTATTTTAAATTCTTGGGTCCGCCACTGCTAACAGCCTTGTGCCTTCAGGTTTACTTAATTCACTTAGTTTCTTTACCGTACGTATTTTGTGTTTTGTCCTTGGACATTGTTTTCATTTTTGAATAAATCGATACACAACAAGATATATAAATTTAAACGATAAAGAAGAGAAATCTGCGAGAGTGAAAAAAAAAGCTTCCTCAGCCGGGATTTGAAACCCCGGCTGAGGATCGAACCTCCTGTTATATATGCAGACGCCTTTACCAACTGGGTCATTGAGGCTTCTTTGGGAGTTCTTATCCGATTAAAACAACTCATTCTTCACACTCAATTTACGCATGCGTAGTTGAACAACAGTAGTTGTGATTGC
>NW_022726379.1:231938-234893 GCF_011630105.1 Anneissia japonica
GTGTTCGAATAGGCCTAATATATCGTGTAACATAGCTCTCAACGAATGTAGTATTTTTACATATTTACATATTTTAACAGTGTTAACTGCTATCTTGATTTATATTTAATGTTTCTAAAGTCAATATCTGAGTTTGTATTACCGTTACGCATTACTAAATTCTATATATTTCGATACACACGTGGACACATCTTCAACACTAGGGTTAAAATTGCCACGGCGTCTATATAGATATATATCTAGACAAATAACATTATATCATATCCAAGCACGTTCCATTCAATTCCCACAGAACCATGCTAGAGCCGTGGACAGTAGGCCTGATATAATGATATATATTGTTAATACAAAATTGAGGACATTTAGAATTACGTAAAGAGATTTCCCGGAGTGCAGCAATCAGAAGCGTAATCGAAGTCCTAATGTGTATCATCCCTGCTACTCATGTCACCCTAGGCCAACGTCGTTTTATTCGAACTTCGATCCGCCATGACTATGATGATGACCCTAAGCTATCCAATGAAAAAGGATAGACGTAAGTCAATTTCTACATGATGTTTGGAAATAGTGTAGGACATGCACAATAACATTTTAAGCCCTACCCAGTAGGGAAACATACTATAGTTCCTTGCGCTAATGTAGCTCAAGACACAATCCCAGGCTCCCACTAGTGGTGGCGCCACCGTCTGACCGACGAGAGGTCACATGCCCCTTTTACTACTAGGCCTACTCGACACTCTACTACAACGCCTTGAAAATACGGTGCCTTACTTTTCTATAATTTTTAAAAAGTAGAGGGGCCCAGGGCATCTCCTACTGCCCCTAGCATTTTAAATGGAGCTTTGACCAGTTGTGTAATATCCGGTTCCTCCAAGTCCACGGGGGCAGCGGTGGCTCCATAAATTTGCAAACAAGGGGTCTAACGGAGGGGTTCGAAGAGGGCCCGACCCTAGCTCGCTTGAAGGTCCGGAATAAAAAATCTCTGGTAGGGTTCAAGGGGAGAGTATGGTCCGAATTGTGCTTTAGACCACAATTTTAGGGATTGGCAATCAAAATAACATTTATTTGTATAGGCAAATTATTATTTTGTTTATTTTTTATTCGACGGCCTAGTCGTGGCGTAGGACGACAAGGGGATCCATGCCTGTCCGACGTGGCTAAATCCTTCCTGCCCCAGCCTGGCGCCATCACTGCTCGGGTATGTTTTCATTTAATTTTCAAAGATGCATGGGCGCCGGCCGGCATCGACACCCAGCCTAGTGTAGGCCTACGCCTCCGCTCCAAAACATCAATAAGGATACATGACTATGCCTACTACTAAAGCCTATTATTAAATACATGTAAAAAAGTTAAACATAACAATGTTTAAATCGATTAAAACGATGTACAGGCCTACTAATAATTCGGATATTCGGATGATAAAAGCTTATAGACATTATCAATTTGACATAAAGAACGATGATCATTTGATTCAGATTGGCCTTATAGTACCGTATTCTGTTTCAGAGCAACACAATTTGTGGTATCGAGTGGCACTTTATCAAAAAAATAAGTCAATTTGGTTTTTACCCTTTTTTATATTGGTATTTTTGAAGTCCGAAGAATATGTGATCCAATCTACAATTATTATGTGGAAAGTGAATTTTCTTTAGTTCATTTTTATAGTATTAATTTGAAGGGGTCGGGGGGCTGGGCAGTGGTGTTGAGATTTTTGTTTCTGGACTTTCATTTCCTTTCTTCTCGTTTCTTCAAAACATGTAGGCCTAAACTAAACACGCATGCATATGTGGATTACACATAAAATAAGTTACATAATTAACTATAAACTCTATAAACTGGGCTAAGGTAAAAATACCAATGAAGTAGATCCAACTCTTATTTTATGGAAAAATACAACGTAGTGAACTAAAAAGTAGTTTACCCATGTAGGCATGACTTGTTCTACAGTCTCTGCCGATTAAATAGCCAAGTGCACACATTAAATCTTGGACCTCCTCATTTCGAATTAATTGGTTGCGTATAATTTAATCTGCATGGGAATATCAACTGTTGGACTGTTTGATATTGCATAAAATATGTATATATGCTTGCATCTGCAGTAAGTTCAACACATTTGATATAAATGTTGGAAGAATTTCATCTAGTCAACTCATCGATATTTAGACTTAATAAACATACGTAGGCCTATGCCATTTTTGGTTCCTCAGTTACCATTCTAAAACTAAAGTGTAGAAATCTTAATATCTATCTCCAGTTTGTTGATTGGTGTGCTTCGTCTCGTTCATTATACTGTATTGTCTTTTTTTCCTCAACCATATACATTCTTAATTTTTTCTACTGTCAACATCAGTATTTCCAATCTGGGATGTGGCTGTTTGCGACCATTTGTCCATTGATCCTGATTTGTGCATTTCTCATTAAGAAGAACCCCTGTTGGCCTATTTATATTTTGTTCGTACCCCCTTTTGTCCTATTTATATTTTTTTTAACCTCATTTTTATGTTCACCTAAGCAGTCGAAATTTCTACCTGTTTAACCTATATACTTGGTCGCAATGAGCATACAAGGTGTTGTTTGCTGGAATCTTGTTTTTCGGATGCACAAGTTGGCCTCTCAACTTATTTTGATGTCTGAATAATGTATTAATGTTGTGTGTGTTCATACAATCTGATCTTTTCCGATAGACCACTGACATACGGAATAATGACCATGCCCCTTTGGATTTCTCTTTGGTACTTCACGGACGTTGTCTTTCTGTCTATCGCTTATTGTTAATGTAAAGTGTTTAAACTACATGCAACTTTATAAACGACTGTACTGTAGAAACAAATGGGTTTTTTTTTTTATTCACAAGCCGACTGTGAACTGATATAACTAGGCCCTATGTCTGTGTGTATGTGTATATATATATATATGTGTGTGTGTGTATGTGTATATATGTGTATTATATGTATA
>NW_022726379.1:235241-249875 GCF_011630105.1 Anneissia japonica
ATATATATAATTATTATTATGGTACCGTATATATAAATTAGTGAAGTACATCAAATTGTTGATGATGAGAAAACAAATGATGATGAAAATGATAAAATGCATGTATTAAAATATATTCATGGCATGTATTTATGTGTATGTATTTGTATATGTATGGGTGTGCATGTGTATGTATGTGTATATGTATGCATGTATATATGTGTATATATGTATATACATGCATATGTATATCAAGATTCAAGATTCAAGAATTATTTTCGTCATACATAATACATATATACGAGATTTGTTTCTTTGAGTTGATAACAAACATTGCAAATCGAATACTATAACACTATAAAATACAAGACAACAATTAACAGATATAATATTAAATATGAATATAAAAATATATTACACACGGAATTAACAAGGTTGAACTATATTGTGAGGTCAGGAGAGGAATATGGCATGGAATGTAATACAGTAGATAGGCTTCATGATGAGATAATCTACTGAAGTGTTCGTTAAAGACTCATATTGCACATGGTAAAAATGAGTATTTATGACGGTTGGTACGTTTTAAAGTTGGAATTATTCTGCCAGATTTACTAATTTTTATGAACTTATTAAGTGGGTGAGTTTGGTCAAGTCCTTAATTTTATTAAGTAAGGCACCTTCACATAAATAACTTAATTCATTGACCTCCGTACCTATTATTTTACTTGCTGACCGTGTTAACCTACTGAGACAATCAGTCTTTTTTGGTCAGTCCCATGAACCAGATGATACTAGAAACTAAAAACTGATTGTATCATGCTTTGGTAGAAAAGTAAAAGAGTATCAGTACCAACATTAAAATGTTTAAGTTTGCGTAAGTAATATAATCTTTGGTTTACCTTAGTTCTAAGTTTAAGTGTGTTAGTGTTCCATTTTAAGTTATCATCAAGCCAAACTCCAAGGTACTTATAATCACTAGTCTTATCTACTACTTTGTCTTTTAACATTAACGGATCTTTGGCAGTGTTCTTCTTTCGAAAATCAAATATCATTATGTATGTGTATATGTATATACATATATATTTAATATATATTTATTATTTATTATTATGGTACCGCATTTATAAATTAGTACAGTACACCAAATTGTTGATGATGAGAAAATGAAAGAAGATTGAAAATGAAAAATGCAGGTATTAAAATATATTAATAGCATTCTAGTAGCCAGCCATGATGGACTGGCCCCTACAGCAGGTTACTGTTTGTGTTAATATTGATGCACGGTAGAGATTGCATCTTTAGATCTCCGATCTTCTTCACAAATTCACGGACTAGTGCTGTCTCGTAAGAATTTCGTAGGACGCGTTAAGAATGACAAAATATTCTCTGTATCTACTGGAACCGAGCCACATAGCTTGTATTCCACTATTTGCATTCACACCTGGGCTGGGCACTATTTGCATTCACATCTGGGCAATATTGCCTTGGTTTGGCTCTGTAATCATTAGTGGTCATGGGACTAGTTTGGGCCCTACCTAAGCTGGTCGAACGTTTCGTTTGGGTCTATACCCTAGCTGCACTGATGAGGCCTGGAAGGCCGAAACGGATATCTGCAGATATTGGGATTCCTTCCAGTGGATGCTTAGTTTATTTTGTCATTCTGATCGGATTTTCTCTACTGTTCCGTTTTAATTTTAAGTAGTTTTGCATTATGTGGCCGTTTGTTTTATGGGTTTTCCCATTTGCCCTATATATATACTGTCTCTTATACACATCTAGATGTGTATAAGAGACAGATACCATGGTATGTCAATTTGAAGTGGGAGGAAAAGCAGCCGCGTAGCCAAGGGGCCAGGGGCTTCATTTTCTCCCTGTGGGCATTCCCGCACCCTCCTGTAAAAATTAAAGTGATAATTGAGTATGGAAAAAATAACAACTAAATAACAAAATGCTTATTTCAGGCCCTATAGAATGCCCAATACAATCTCAAACTAGATGCATATTCATTTACATCAATATTCTGGCCCAAAACCTAGACTATGAAATAAACGGAATGTTGTTCGAGGAGAGTTTTTACTTCTAGGGGGTATTGTCAATTGCCCTGTATGGTATTCCTGGGATGTTTTAAATCTAAAGATATTTCATCTCTGCTGTATCAAGAATTCAAGAATTTAATTAAATTTCATAAAAAAGATTCTAGTATTTTTACATAATAAAAAAAATGGTTTAATAAAATACTGTCACTGTATTACCTTTAGAAACCGTTCCAGTGCAATTTCCGGGAAGTTGCTACATCATAAAAATGATCCACTTTCCCTATTTTCATGCATCTCGCATAGATTCAGTGTAGGGCCTGTCTCTTATACACATCTTTAATTTTGAGTATTGAAACCGAGTCATTTTCCAGATGAAAACATTTGAAAAAAAACAAAAAAAAAACGAAGAAATGAAATAAAAGTGGGTGAAATCCTCACAAAAGGAAGAAAAAACAAATGTTCTATCGCTTCTTCATGGTCCAAGAAAGGTTATGTTTCTATCACCATAGAACTGGTTAATTTGTTGATAGGTTTGCAATTAAAACTTGGATTTTGCAATGAATAAATTAAATTATTTCACAAAAAACTAAACAGATTGTATTGGAAATTTTCAGTCATTTTGAAATTCAAAATGGCCACCATTTATGATCCATGTGTATATCACCATTCAACAGGTTGACAATGAAAACATGGTTTGGTTACCAAAATCAAGTTGAACTGCTCTAATGGTACAGTTATGATTACTATTACTGTGAAATGGCAGTCATCTTGAAATTCAAGATGGCCGCCATTTATGATTCGTGAGAATATCACCATTGGACAGGTAGACATTGAAAACATAGGGTTTGCTACCAAAATCAAGTTGATACTGCTCTAATAGCACAGTTATTGCTATTTTACTTTGAAACTGGCAGCCATTTTGAAATTCGAAATGCCCGCCATCTATGATCGGTGATAATATCACCATTGAGAGCATAGGGTTTGGTACCAAATCATATCGATACCTACCTTAATAGCGCAGTTATGGTTATTTTTACTGTAAAAATGGCAGCCATTTTGAAATTCCAATACAATTCGGAAAAAATGGACCCTTGCATTTTTGGATTCAGCATACCTAAAATATCCGGAATGCGATAACATTGCTTTGGGCAAGCCTATCTCGCAAATATTATTTCACTAATAGAAACGGTCCATCGGCAAGGACGCTGTCAATGTTGACCCACACGGTATTGGTACTTTGCCAATATGCCTTACTTTTATATTTACTTTAATTAAAAGGTCATATTGATTGATTGTATATGATTATGCACAATACTGATTATGAAGTAGTAAAACACGGTGATAGACCTGTATTTTAGACATTGGTGTGTGTATACCATGGTATGTCAATTTGAAGTGGGAGGAAAAGCAGCCGCGTAGCCAAGGGGCCAGGGGCTTCATTTTCTCCCTGTGGGCATTCCCGCACCCTCCTGTAAAAATTAAAGTGATAATTGAGTATGGAAAAAATAACAACTAAATAACAAAATGCTTATTTCAGGCCCTATAGAATGCCCAATACAATCTCAAACTAGATGCATATTCATTTACATCAATATTCTGGCCCAAAACCTAGACTATGAAATAAACGGAATGTTGTTCGAGGAGAGTTTTTTACTTCTAGGGGTTATTGTCAATTGCCCTGTATGGTATTCCTGGGATGTTTTAAATCTAAAGATATTTCATCTCTGCTGTATCAAGAATTCAAGAATTTCATTAAATTTCATAAAAAAAGATTCTAATATTTTTACATAATAAAAAAATGGTTTATTAAAATACTGTCACTGTATTACCTTTAGAAACCGTTCCAGTGCAATTTCCGGGAAGTTGCTACATCATAAAAATGATCCACTTTCCCTATTTTCATGCATCTCGCATAGATTCAGTGTAGGGCATATACAGTAGTACAGCATGCCCATGAAATATACATATATTTTTCCTATAACTTATAGGAAATTTTTAAAATCGATTGCCAGAAATACAATTACTAAATCAATGTTTAAATCTGGACATATTCTTACAATGTACTTACCTAAAAGGTTGATAAAATAGATTCGGTACGCGTTCTATACGCCCTCACTCAGCCAAACGCTTTACAAAGTGAACGTAATAAAACCTCCTGGTCCGATAAATCGCTGCCGAAGAAGAGCAGTCACTCAGACAGCTCACTACAATCGTTTTAATAGGCTAAATGACAAGAGACCTTAGTAATAAAAGGACTTGAATCTGCGCATGGTCATTAAAGTGCACATGGAAGCTCCTCCTGTTTATAAGCAATACACATGCACCTAATAACTGCCGTTATTAGTAGCTCAAGTAGATTTCCATTCAAAATCACTTGCGATCGAATATGGGAAACTATTGAATGTTGAGTAACGCCATTTGTCAGAATAAAGTACAGTACGCGCGACTAGTAAGTTTTCACCTAATATCATACAGCAAAAACATTATCATGTTCATTTTATTATGCGTTTCACATTCATCCTATTTCCCTTTTCCCTATTTTCCATCAAATTTACTATAATCCAATATTTTTTTCTGGGAACATTCTCTACAAACTACCTTCTTTATCAAAGCCTGTTGTGGATGTAGTGTATAAAGAGACTAGGTTAATCGAGTAATAGACTGACAATTAATCACCAAACCAAAGCTGTTAGTAGTGGGAATAATATCAAAACAAACCGCTAGGTGGCAGTCTTTTTTACACAATAATAAGGCTCCGCTCGAATAATTTCGACAGTTTTTAAACTCCTCAATTATTTGTACATTTTATCGTAACATAACTTATCGAAAAGACTTTCTTTTTAAATAAACATCAGACTTTTGACCCGTTAGATTTGAAATGGAGTAGAGTAAATAGATGGAAACTTGAATATATTTTCATTAGTAGGGCAGCTTAGGGCCATATAACTGAATGTGGACGTTCCGGACAAAAGCACAGATGAGGTCATTATGGCGGCCATCTTAGATTTCAAAATGGTAATTATAATATAGATATCAAAGCCATTAGACGTTTGCACAGTAGTAAATTCTACATTTTGAATATACTTTTCTATTCTATCATGATTTATTTATTTTAAAAAAAGTCTTGAGAGATCCTGTCTTGTTTATGGGAATGTTTAGTTAGTTTTGTGTATGTTAAATGTTTCTAGCTGTTTTTGTATTGTTAAGTCTGTATTTGGTTTGTTTCTTCTTATGGTCACTGATACAACATCACATGCAGTAAGTGGCATTTATAGAAAAGTGCGTTATAATAACAAATACGGAAACAATTCGACTTCATATTCTCTTCATATTTAAAAAAAAACCAAAAAAAACATGGCTTATTCGACTGGTTCGTATAAATATACTTTGTTGACAACGAAAATTAACGTAAACCATAGTGCGTTAATCAGCGTTAAGTTATCCACGTGACCAAAACAAACATGGCCGATTGGTCAGTTCAGTACCATAATTTGCGTTAATACAATCTAGATTAAATTTCAGAAAAAAAAAAAGTATTTACCCACATAAAGTCAAAAAATAATTGTAGGCTGACAGAATTCAAAAACTGGATAAAAACTTCTTTTTTTATTGACGAAAAACCCATACTGCCTCAATCAGAAGCAACCTTGATTACGCAGCGTTTATCGTTGTATCTATGCAGCCATTTTGTTTTGTCGAGTACCGGTATTTACCACTTTTCTATTCGAATGTTCGTCTTCGTTAAGTAGGATTTTACCACTGCTGCGCAGTTGGGTGTGGTTTAACGAAGAACGACCATCGAATACGGCCAATGTAACAATAATATTGAAATCGCTTCACAATGATTTATGGAAATTAAAGTAATTTAGAGCTATTACAAAGATTGTTTTTCTTATAATTATAATTAATTTATTTAATTTAATATTGCATGTATTGTTGATTAGATATTTATTATCGTTAATTAATAGCTTTAATTATGTTGAGTTTATTACTAGTTTTATCAAATTTAATTGTTGTTTGGAATTAATTGATAATTTTTTTCTTAATTTGGCTTTAAAAAAAAATTATATTGCTGTAAATGCTTATTTATAATAGTACTGTAACCGCTTTTTTAAAAGTCTAATGCGGAATAATTTAGCATTAATTTCCATAAATCATTATTCATTATGATAAATCACCATCAATTGTATACATTATACATAAGTGTGTTAACTCTATTTTTAGTCTCACTTCTTGATCTAACACTTTTCTATAAAATTCTCTTTAGATGAGCTAAGAGCCATAAAATGGCCAAGCTCTGCATTTTATTACCAAAGCATGAAACTTGGCACAAAATATCTGATATGTGGAGATTCGACGCCCACTATGACGCGGCCATTTTGAATTAAAAGTGGCCGCCTACATATCTACCGACCGTAAAACCTCGAATTGAAGCCCTGGGCTTCTTCTTTTCTTTGCGAACTTTGGATGGGCTTCTTTTCGAGACTATCGGTACTTTTGCAAAGTAAAGAAGGGGGCTTCTTTTCAAAATTAATGCTGTAAATTTTGTGAATTTCTACTGTAAAATAATAAATAAGGCCACTGTAACATCAATCAGTACCATGGAGTGTATTTACCTGGCATTAAATCACCTAAACTACAATATAAACCAAGCTTGTATTTAATTTATTTTGTTTTCTGAAATTCATGTACAGTGTATGTGATGTAATATCTTGAAAAGAAGCCCATGGACTTCTTTTTGAGATGGGCTTCTTTTCGAGCCTAATTTTGCAAACTAAAAAGAGGGGCTTCAGTTCGAGTGGGCTTCATCTCGAGATTAAGCCCAGTGAGCTTTAATTCGAGGTTTTACGGTATTCATATATATTCACTGGTAATTAAAAATCATGGCGACTTGCCGTCCTTTTTGTCTCAAATTGTTCAGAACATACATTCGGATTTGCTGTAATGCAAACATTTGTCCAAAATGACCGACAATGACATTTCTGACCGTAGACCCTAAATACCCAGCATACTGTACGGTATGTCTCCAAAACATGCTAGAATGCATTAGCTCATGAGGACTGCGCCCCACTCTCCCTTCCCATTTTCCCCTTCTTAACCCATGGCCAAGTTTAACCCTGAATTTACTTGATTCCCATTTATTATTTATTTTTATTTTTTTTATTTAATTATAGATACAGAATGTGGTTTAAGGGCCTTCAAATTCGTGTAGGTTTATCCTCAGAGAATTATCCAAATCTCAGCGGTGGCTTCAGAAATTTGCCGACAAAGGGGCCGACATGATGGTAGTAACAATAACAATAATACTACTACTACTACTACTACTACTACTACTACTACTACTACTACTACTACTACTACTACTACTAATAAAAATAATAATAATAATAATAATAATAATAATACCAACACAAATATTAGGGATTGGCAATCAAAATAACGTTATTTGGTTATTTCTGATCCGATGACCACGTCATGGCATAGGACGAATATACCTAGGCCTATATTATAAATATTCAAAAATCTGTATCTCATTAGCCGTTCCCGAGCGCCCCTGGTAGCGCCAGTGGGGCAGGAAGGAAACAGGTGGAAAAAGGTGATTACACCCCTTTTTATCCCAGTTTTTAAATATTCAAAAATCGTCAAACAACTTTTTTGTCTTAGAAAAATCAGTTCTACAACACATAAAAAAAAAATAATTTTCCAGCGGAGCCTGACACTGAAAACAGGCGGGATGGGGTTTCACTAAAACGACTATAACTTTTCCCAAAATGAGGAAAAGTGGACACTAGAGCGCATCGATTGAAACAGTTTAGAGCTTAAATTATCAGACTGGAGGGGAAGGGTTAGTAGCTCCACAGGCTACCAGCTGCTGTTGCCGGCATTATAGAGGTGCATTTTTTTTTTAAAGATTTGCTCACCTCAGTCCTCAGTCACATTGGTTGGGGCTGAGGGGGTATTGAAATGGTAACAAGCTTTAAACCCTGTATTCATCCCCAGAGAGGGACAATGGAGTGGCTCGTCGGGTTGCCAGCTGCTATTTGTTCATCAACCATAGTAGGGGCTGGGGCGGACTAACTATAAATCGTACCACTCCTGGAGATGGATAGGAGTAATGGCTGCAGTTTAACAGCCTCATTTTCATCAAGTCGTTTGCATTTGTTTAGTTACCAGTTTTGAAGTGTTTGTAATTAAGACCCAGACATTTCACTTAACCTTTAAAATGTGACAGTTTTATGTGCTGCCATGATTTTTATATTTACAATAAACTAGAATGTACAGCAGCGAACACTTCATATCCATAAAAAACAAATCATCCACTTCCAATTGATACTACAGTATATGCTTTACTTTCAAATTGCTTCCGAGAATCTGATGGCTGAGTTAAAGCTTATTAATAAAACCCAGTAGCTAGCACCTTCAAATGTATTTGTCCTAGATATTTTTAGTATACTGCACATGCACACGGCACAGATATACTCTATGCTGTGGTAGTGGATTTTTTGTTGTTGTGTAGAATGGGTTCAGATTCAGGGTTTTGAAATCAGAAATTCAAAATTGTATTATAATTTCTGTTGCTTCTTTGGAGTACATTCCAAGTCGCATTTTAAAAACCATTTTTGTACCGTATTAATAATTGAATATGTGGTATTGGAAAGTTTCTCAATTTAACAACGATAATATTGATACAACTGTGCATTTTAGCATTCTTTATAAAAATTCTGTATTAGGCCAAATAAAAAAATACTGTACTTGTTTGGCGTCACCTCTCACAAAATTTTAGGTGGGGAGTGGCGGTTTAAAAAAAAAATTCCTACATTATCATCAGTAATCTCAATCTGTGTTGGATTAGATGCTACTTTAGCAGTGCCAAGCTTAGGCACAGCTGGGATAGCATAGGCTACAAACTCCCACCGAGCATGATCCGTAACCAAAAAAAAAAATTGTTCCAAAAATTAAATTGTTTCAATTTCATTCAGAAAACAAGAAAATTCGCGCCTCCCGCCTCTTATTTTTGATCGAAAATTAAGGTAGAGGTGGTGACGCTAAAGAAATATATTTTTATTTGGCCTTGTTCATATTGTTCATTTATTATATTATTGATGGGGAATCTAATGTAATTCTGTGAGATTGTAATGCTCAAAGCAAGTTCTTGGCAGATTTGGAATCCTTAGAGCTAGTAGAATACATTCCAATTGGGTGCAATTTTTTCCCGACCATTTTATGGCCGTCCTTTTGAAATCCAAAATGGCGGCCATTTTTAAACAAAAACCTGAGAGTAACTCAACTTTTAGACCACATATGAACTCGATCTTGGTGGCAAACTGTATATCATAGTCAATAAGTTCGATGGTACCATTTAATATATGGCGGCCATATTAGATGGCCGCCCTATAATATTGGGAAATCACTATATCTCTGTTTCTAATTAACACACACTATTGCTTTAAACGTTAAATGGTATAGTCTGAGACATGAGCCCATTTAGTGCAGTCAATCATTTAGTCAATTACCTACTTCTTGGACCAAATTTGACCAATATCTATATTTTAGGGCACAGCATTTGAGAACATGCTTCAAAAAGTACTGGAATTAGGCTCATTTTAAAGCTAAGGGATCATACTACATAGGGATTATAAATAAAAGTGGTTTTGGTAATTATTTTCAAAAATATGGGGAAAAAACTCCATATTTTTTCAATTTTTAGGTAAAATTTAATATTACTATTTTGATTAATTACAAATATGTTAAAGTAAAAAGACTTCTGATTTTTGTCTAAACAACTTTAAAAACGGAAATCAGACATAAACCACCCAGGACAATAACCACCCGGACGAAAACCACCCAAAATGGAATATACCACTGTTAATGTAGGGTGGGCAGTGGGGTGGACAATGTTGGGTGGGCATGTTTTTATCAGCTTCACAATAGGATAGATTACACTGCGAGTTATTATTATAATACGCCTTTAATTCATTCAACTTTTTTGACAACATGCATGTATGTTAATAATCATTGTAGATCTCAGTAATCACTGTGCTTAAAGTTTGTACTTTTTTAATGATTTTAACACAACAATTAACTTCAAATACTATTAATATTATCATAATGTATTTAAACTTTACTACAAATTTTACATTTGAATTTCCATAAACTTTGAACATTTTTTTATATTTTAGTATTCTAAACTTATTTAAATTTCCAAAAGGACATATCCCTACTTCCTTTAAAAATTATTACTTTCAATTAGATAGTTCCCGTTAATAATAATAATTTAAATGTAAAAAGTCATCCATTAATGAATGTAGCTTAATAAGATCTTACTATTTTATCTTTTTTTTATCTGTTTTCATTGAATTGTAGTAAAACCAGTATATTTCGTTGTGAATACTATAATATTAGACAAATACCATACCAAGAGAGAAAAAAAATGTTATTAATTTATTAAAACTTTACTAAAATATTCATTTCAAGAAAGGAAAATTGCCTTTAAATAGGCAATTATTTTATAGTGAATAGTGTTCCATCCAATTTCTTATTATTGTAGTAAATATTTTTTTTATGATGTATAGTAGGCCTATATTATTACATACAGCTGTTATCTTCTTTAATATAAATGTAATATGTAATTGTGGAATTGTAGTATAATAAATGTACTCTATTTGTTATAGAGTACAGTATTTAATTAGATTGTATTCACTATTATGAAAATAAATTGGTTTACTACTAAATTACTGTTTCTGTCTCTTATACACATCTAGATGTGTATAAGAGACAGTAATACGCCTTTAATTCATTCAACTTTTTTGACAACATGCATGTATGTTAATAATCATTGTAGATCTCAGTAATCACTGTGCTTAAAGTTTGTACTTTTTTAATGATTTTAACACAACAATTAACTTCAAATACTATTAATATTATCATAATGTATTTAAACTTTACTACAAATTTTACATTTGAATTTCCATAAACTTTGAACATTTTTTTATATTTTAGTATTCTAAATTTATTTAAATTTCTAAAAGGACATATCCCTACTTCCTTTAAAAATTATTACTTTCAATTAGATAGTTCCCGTTAATAATAATAATTTAAATGGAAAAAGTCATCCATTAATGAATGTAGCTTAATAAGATCTTACTATTTTATCTTCTTTTTATCTGTTTTCATTGAATTGTAGTAAAACCAGTATATTTCGTTGTGAATACTATAATACCAAATACCAAATACAAATACCATACCAAGAGAGAAAAAAAAATATTATTAATTTATTAAAACTTTACTAAAATATTCATTTCAACAAAGGAAAACTACAAATGCCTTTAAATGGGCAATTATTTTATAGTGAATAGTGTTCCATCCAATTTCTTATTATTGTAGTAAATATTTTCTATGATGTATAGTAGGCCTATATTATTACATACAATTGTAATCTTCTTTAATGTAATTCAATTAAGCACTGTGTATGTCACTTTTCGAATCAAAACAGATAAAAAGATAAAATAGTAAGATCTAACTTACATTCATTGATGGATGTTTTTGGTAAAAAATCACAAAAAATGCTATATCGAAAACCAATAGTCATAGACAGCTGAATTATGTATCAAACTGATGGCAAAAACATGGTGTAAATTGGCAAAAATAGAGAAATTTATAATTTTTTAATAATAACAATAATAATAATAATAATAATAATAATAATAATAATAATAATATTTCAGTCTTTGCCAACTTCCACCATGTTTATGCTATCTTGTTAACCACTTATCATAGAAAGCTAAATTATGTGTCAAACTGAGGTCAAGGACCATATTTATATTTAATATAATAAAAGTCTTAATCATAAACAAATCCATCGGTTAGAGCATGCGCAAATTAGGTTTTTCTTTGTGATCGATTCAACTTTTCGCAAACAACGCAAAGACGATCGTTGAGTAGCACCAATGTTGCGTTGCATTGCCAAGTTTGTGTAGTCGGTTCCCAATTGGTAGCTGCAGACCCCTCAAGTTGTGTCACTTTGCGTTGATACGTTGCGTCTGCATCGTTGCGTTGCGTCCTAGTGGGAACCAAGCTTTATATCATTTTCTGTTGATATTATCATCCCTTATTTTTTTCCATTTATTGTTTTTACAGTGTACAGTACTTGTATTTTTGACCAAGACCTTTAATAATAATAATAATAATAATAAACATTTATATAGCGCCAATTCAAAAATTTATCAAAGGCGCAGGAGAAAACAAACTCAGTAACATTTCTCAAAAAGGTGAAACTTTAAATTCTTCTTAAAAGAATATAAATTAGGCGAATTACGAACAGAAAAAGGAAGAGAATTCCACAGAGAAGGAGCTTAAACAGAAAAAGCACGTTGACCATATGTTTTGGTTTTGTTTCGAGGAGATGGAACTGTCAAAAGACCTTTCATCCATGACGCTTTGTTTATCCCTGGCCTCTTAACTCCATTCTGTTTATATTTTGTTTATATTGCTCATTTGCATAATTTGAAGGGTCAGCTTGATCCTGTGATTTTTACTTCATTCACCTAATGAAGCTAACTCAAGCTTGTGTATCAATAAATTTTGTTGTCTTAAGAAGGTGCTACTGTACTCATTTCATTTGTATTTTATGCTATAGACTAATAATATGGCTCCTACTTTTATTTCTTCTTTTGGAGGTTTTGTGTAAGTAAATGAAAAATTTATGTAAAATAAGCTTGTGTTTAACTGTATTTAGTTAAAAATGTTGGCCAATTCTTCTGAACAATAATCATTGGATGGACACGAAACATGAAGCTAAGATATGTTTTACAATACTACGGTATTTATTTTAAATTGAACAGCATACATGAAAAATGCTTAGAGCAATTAAGAAGAGCTACACACTAAGTGAGAACAGATACCTCGTGTTTACTATAATATAATTTGTTAGTCTTAAAAAAAAAACAATACAATCATTGCTCAGTTTTATTTTCCCTCCCCAACATTGCATAATTTTTAAACACCCTTAATACATATATTAAAATATTTTGTGTATAAAATTCTTAATATGTGCAGGCATTTCTCATTCACAGAAAAATAATTTAAAATTATAACTTACAAAACCGCATACAAATTGATGCAAACTGTTTTTATGAAAATATTAGAATAAATCCAAATGCTCAAGTTTTTTACAATTTGGATACTTCAATCTCTTTTGTCAACACATTATTTACGTATATCTAAAACATTGAGTTTAGGAATGCCTTTTAAGCGAATAATCCATGGTAGAAAATTAAGTATTTTTGAAAAGATAAAACACCAAAGAGTGTAAACATACTAATCAATTAGGCTTCTTTTTCTTAAATCATTACATTATAAATTGTATCAATTTCAATTTAGTGAATGAAGTCGAAGTAATAACCCATGAAGATATGTTATCATTTTCTCATACCTTCAAGCTACAGTTGGCCTAGTAAGCAATATTTTCTGGTACTAAAGTTTTTTGTTCCAATGACAATGAAAATACTATAAAATATTTTATTTTCTATAAAATACCTACATTATCTATAGAATTCCATTTCAATGCATATTTAGCTTCAGACTTAGCACGTTTCACCTCTATCGTTCAATATACATATCAATTTTGGTTTGCTATGTTTTACTGGTCAGATACCTCGCTCATCTAGCTTCAATCATATAAAATATAGAATTAGTTAAAGTCAGCGCATCTTCTGAAATATACAATACTTAAGTACATTGATTTAATTTGTGTTCATATTGAAGAAGCAACACAAAAGGGGAAACTACCACACATTTCTGGAACATGATCATTGTAAAATTAGACATTAATAAGTAAGACAAATAAAAAAATAAAAATAAACCACAAATCCCTCCCACAAAAAAAAAGACGGCCTTGGGTGTTTGGAAATAGGTAATCTGTTTAGCTTTCTTCATGATTTGACTAAAGTAGTTGCTAAGGTAAGCAACTAATTGGTTCAACAAAACAGTAATTTTCTACCGCAAATTCCTTATTTCTCTGAAATATATTGTTCATATAAAACTAAATTTGTTAATCATGGAATAAACTGATGATGATGTAATGATGATAATGATGATCTGATTTAAAAAAGCCCAAAATGAAACAGAAACAGTGGTGTTAAGACACCACCATTTAAATGAATTTAAATGAAAACTGCATCCTTTTGTAATTAGTTTTAAAAAATTAATTAAAAAAACCTATATGGCAACTGTTATTGTTGTTGTTATTAGTGGTGTGGTCCTCGGACATAATGGTCTATAGTAGCCTGACCCTCAGTCATTTTAAGCACCCGTCCATCCATAAGGCATAAATGATAATCTTCCAAACATCATCTGTTGTTGTAGTTGTGTGTTGTTGCTGTTGTTTTATACATTCACACATAGACATGAGAAGATTCACATGCAACATGAATAATATAAACTCGATAACTATAAATTCATGGTTACAACAATCATACATTATACTCATACACATGAAATATCAAGCCCATAAAATATACAATATGTACACAAAGCACAATGTATGCAAATATATGGTTTGCATTACCATAAACCATATAAATATAAAATTTAAATGAATTTATATATATATAATTAATAT
>NW_022726379.1:250015-402657 GCF_011630105.1 Anneissia japonica
CCTATTGCACCACAGTAAGTCCAAAATGACATCTGTTCACTTGTATATCCATGACCATACTAGGCGGGTTTTAAATAGGAACTTAACTCCATGATTATTTCATGACGAAAGAACTTTCCTCCATGATTATTTAAACAATAACTAAAAACAAACAAATAGTTTCATCAAAACAGATATGTTGTAGTTGTTTTTCATCAAAGATGTTGAAGACACTGAATCAATGTAAAGAGTTCTCTTTAAATCATTGTTCTCATATCTTGATGGATCAATAAAAGAAATAAGCAAACAATAATTATTGGAAGAACAACAAAATTACAATAAAATATTCCATAAATTTGCCAACAACTCTAGTAATACTTAATCATAATTTTTTATTACATAAAAACAGGAAGCTGTATAGGAAACAGAAAACCTACGGTGTGCTGCAATACACAAAATTCAATAGGATTTATAACAGTGCATTATAACTATATATTTTTTCATTTATCTAACATCTATGATGCAATATATTTTGGTAACAGTAGATGTGATTTAAGTTTCTGCAATATGCATTTGCAGTGTTTACGTGGACAACCCTTTACATCCTTTCATCTACATCCAACTCAAATATTCATTTAAGTTCACTTAATATTAGTACCAAACATTACCCTGTAACATGAAATTTGTTCTGGTGTCATTTATCGCACTGATGCAGTTTTCTTGGCATCCATGTACCTAGACCTTCATAGTTTCATGTTTAGATACAATTCCAAGTGCTTTTGCTTCCTCTTCTGATAAACCACCCTTTAATGTTCGACGTACTGTAGACAGAAAAACAAAAACTCATAAAAATACAAGCAAAGGGAACACGATTAATATCTTAGCTTAACATGATTTTTTTCTGCTATTAGGTAAACTCACAATAGTAATGTAACAGGAGTAAAGTACTCCGCAAAAATAGAAGGCCTGATGCATGAAGTTACAACTTACTTATTTTTTATCTTTGTCATAATGGTTTTTGATGTACAGCGCTTTGATCTTTTTTGTAAAGGCGCTATATAAATGCTTTTTAATAATAATAATAATAATAATAATAATAACAATAATAAAAATAATAATAATAATAATAATAATAATAATAATAATAATAATAATAATAACTTGAAACACTCCCACCAGCTTAATACATTTAGGGCCTGTTCGAGCAAAAACGCCAACCGTATTCCGTTTATTTCACTGGGTAATCGCACTGAGCACTCCGCGGGTGGTCGACCGTTCGAGCAAGTTTTAGCTCACGGTAAATACGTGTAACGAAACCACTCCAGAAGTAAATTTCAACTTATCCCATGGTCAACAACCCATTCTTTGTTTACTTGCTACTGCTGCTATAACTATAACGGTGGAACGATAATGTAGCTCAATAACTTATAATGGCTGCTTTAAAATCTGTACGTAGGCTAGTTTATTCAAGTTTATTTCTCCGAATAATAGTAAATCTACAAATCGATCCCATAGCTATGCTACTAAATTAAGATTTTGTCGTGCATGTGTGAGGAGGTGAAGGAGAGCTGCAACCACGCCTGGGCCGTAACCTATTGAATTTCGCGCTGGGCTGTGGACAAAACATTTGGAAAAACAATTAGGTTGATTTATCATCACCTCCGGCTCCATGGTCATTCCATACACGGTATTCTACCCAGCAATTTGGTGGTCAAAATTGTCGCGGATAATCCAGATGGTAAGGTAATTAGACTAGTGTCCGAGCGGTATTAGAAAGTGTGTACCGGTGAATTAACAGGTAAATCGCACAGATATTTTTCGCTCGAACGGGCCATAAGTTAATACTTGCAATGCTCCCACCAGCTTAATACATTTAGTTACAACTTGAAACACTCCCACCAGCTTAATACATTTAGTTGCAACTTGCAACACTCCCACCGGCTTAATTAATACATTTAGTTACAAGTTACAACTTACAACACTCCCACTGTAATGTGCTCAATTACAACTTACAACACTCCCACTCGCCTAATGCATTCAACACTTTCACCAGCTTAATACATTAGTTACATCTTGCAGCACTCCCACCTGCGTAATACATTCAGTTACAACTTGAAACTCTTCCATTGCTTAAGGCAAAGTTTTCACTACGCTGGTCGGCAGTGGTCAGGCCACTCAATAATATTTGTATAAAGAACTTAATGTCATGTGTAAGAATATGGAAACTGTGTGCTAAACTGCAGCACCATCTGCATTTGTGATAAAGGGCCTGTTTATACTTGCAACGATAATGATGATGATGAAAAGCTAAAAAGCAATTCTTCATACAGAAAATAAAAGAAATAAGTTTTTATAGTAGGACATTCGATAAAGATTTTTCATGTATACGATAACAAAACGTTTTGACAAGTCAATTCAAATGACGTCATAATAATAATAAAAAACAAAACAAAATCGTTACTACTACGATTTTACTGTTTTTCCATGATTATGACGTCATTTGAATTGACTTGTGAAATAATTTTTTATTGTATACACGATAAGTTGTCCTACTGTAAAAAAACTTCTGTCTTTTATTTTCTATATGAACAATATATTTTAACTTTTTATTGTTATAATTGCAAGTATATATATAGGCCTTAAGAGAAGTTCAACAGAACAGAATGGCCCACTTGTAAGAAAAATGAAGCAAGCGACTACGATTGTAAGTAATAAAATGTACTGGTAAATAAAAATGGTTTCAAATGAGATTTAAAGGTTACACAGACTTGGATTTTTCGTGAAATTTAAAGATAAGTCATTACAGACTCTGACCACTGAAACTAAAAATTAGCCGATTCCCCGCTTGTGGAAACATGGTGGACATTGCAAGGAAAAATCCTGACCTGAAGGTTGAGAACTCAAACTGCAACCATTGTGCCAATCTTTTCCATGACATATATGCTTCCATTGCTCCAGTCATACAGAAAAAAAATCTTTTAATGACTGAATATTGAGTAGATTGTATTACTGGTAGTATCATAATATACACTCCAAGAAATACACGTTATTGTAGGATTAAACAGGAATTGATTTTGATAATTTTACAGTTTAAATTTACTGAATCCAATATTATGTTAAAGTTATTCATTGCATCTTTATTCTTCTTATTAAAAGCCAAATTCTATTTTAGCCTCTCCTTATTACAATAACTTTTCCTAGCTCTGTAAAAACTATGTTGCAAATTTAGGTTTGACATACATTCAGTTAATCTTTACAAATTCACTGTAAACATGATAATCCTAAAATTGCATTTAATAAACCCTCAACAAAATGCCAACAAGATTTCAGAAATTCTTATTAGCTGCTCAGAGTGTGTATTATCAAAATTTTAGTAAAATCAAATTCCTTTACAAAATACTTCAAACTATCCATCAAATTCTTTATTCTCAAGAAGTTCTATACTTAAAATTGCTTTCTCCCAAGTTGACGTCATAACTAATTTTGGGCCCACATTCATTCGTTATTCAATATTAGAGTACATACTGTATAGATTTAATTAGCCATATTTTAGCACATCTCATATCGTGGCATATAGATTTCATTACCCTTAAAATAGATGTTGTTCCACCCCCACCCCCATTTGAAAACACTACATGCCTAACTCAAAGCCAGTATTTGATTTGAAACACCCAATTCACACATACACCAAATGTAACAAGTGTTAAAAAGATGTAACACAATCTCCCAGGTCATTTACACATGTACATTCTCGAACTATGATATATATCGGAAGAAATATCACGAACAATTAAATCAAAGGATAGACAGGCCTATGTACATTATAAAATTGTTTATAGTGCTATACAGGGTTCTAGAACAAACAGATCACAAACAGCGCTAGTCCCTAGGCACCTTTAGCAGGCCTAGGAGGCTAGAGTATGCCTGATTCTATTGCCGTTTTGCTTGGCCAACTTGGCCAGCAGGAAATTCCTACCCTAGGCTAGGCTAGGCATAGGCCTAGCTAGCCTAATTCTTGGACCTTACCAACATTGCTGTAATATTCGACTAGCAGTCCAGATAATACATTTTTCCGCCATTTTCATCTTTTTTTTTAACAAGCTCATAAAACTTGATTGTGGTCTATTTAGAATTTGGGTGCACCTTTTTCGCCACATTTATCGTGTCGAGGGGAGCTTCCTCTCGCCCAAAAATCATTGAGAATGCGCTGTAACAAATCGTAATCTTTAAAGGTCACTTCGAGGCCGGTAACAAGTTGTTACTAGATAATGAGATTTCACTAGAAACTTCACCGAGATTGTGGCATTCACATGCAGCTTGTTACATGTGTGTAAGTTACTCATTCGTAATTGGGTATAATTTAATCATTCATATTATACCCTGGGCTTTTACCAGAGAAAAGGTTGGTACGTAAAATTGGGTGTAAAGTAGGGGGTGGGCTTTTATTAAAATCTACAATATACCACACACCTTTCATATTATAGGTTAAAATGTATCCTTTTTTGGGTGAACAGACAAATTTGGGCTACAAACATTTGAGCATTCAGGCAAACTACTAAACAATAATTTAAGTAGGATAAAATAAAATTTTCAGAAGGTTGCGAATAGACGTAAAATTGATTTTCAACCATGAAGAATAAATATGAGTGATTCATCAAGACTCATGTCACAGCGTTTTCTAATCAGGTTTTGAATCTCATAGTCAAGAGTATGAGCCACACTCTGACCATTCTTGGCCGGCCATTCATAGATACTCCGGCCTGCACTGTCAATGGGCTGTAAAGTGGTTTACACTGTTTCAGCCATAGTTGCGAGTTTTTCATGGCTTATAGACAAGAATAAAAATACATTAAAGCATGTATATATTGTGGCCGTGTTTATCAAATGATGATAACATCAGATCACCTAAAACTACAGACAGATGCACAGATGCACAGGTAATTTGGCATTTACAGAGGGATGGGATTGGGGATTAGTGGCTGGAAATATATTTTTAAAAATTGGGACAAATTGGTGCATATTGTAAGTCATCTATATTACAATATTATGTAGCACTGGAATATATCTAAAGTTTCAACTTTGAAGAGGACAGAGTGAAAAGAAATTGTATACAGTATCATCTACACAAAGTAAAACTTAAAATTGTGGGAAAATATAGTATGGAAAGAAGAGGACATAGTACATCCATTGATGAACACAAATTCTTTGGAGAAGGAATAAAAAGTAACTGCTAAAAAAAATCATTAAATTAAAAACAGCAAAATCATAGATAACAATTTTAAAAGAAAACAGGTTTCTGAGGATGATAAGAGAAATCTATTTGAAACATGAAGTCAACTCCTTTCTGCTCTTTTCAGGAAGAAAAATTTACATATCTTCAACACACAGATGTCAAGTAGGTGAATTGTTTCTTCTGAAGGCAATCAGAGCAATCAATATTCTTAACACTCTATGGTTCTTTTCAGGGCGATTTACATGGTGCACTTATACTAATAAAACAGAATGGTTAGTGATGTCAAAAGCAGCAGACAAATCCACTTGAAAGGCCACTACCATGCCGGTTTTAAAGACATCATTAGAAGGACAATTAAGGGCAGTTTTGGCTAAATTAGAGATTGGTGGGCTTCATTTTGAACACAGATCCGCATCAGATACTACCTTACCATTAGTTTGAGCAACTCCTTTTAAATAACTAAAAAACAAATAAAAGAAATTAAATAAAAGGTCACATATCAAGTCAAATTTCAATTCCTAATTCAGTCAGAATGAATATTTATAAGTACTAAAATAAATAACTTAAGCAGAATGTTTTTAAAAAAGACTTTTATTTTAATATTTCCAACCGTACAATCAACCTTGGAATATATCGGAAAAAGAAAGAGCAATATATACTGAAACCACTGAAAATTTACATGAATAAAGTTTGGAGGTCTGGTGTTAATAGAGCAGCGATCAATATCTAATCAACGATGGTGAATTTTCCTTTTTGATGAGAGCAAGAAATGTTTGTTACTTTAATTATGGAATAATGAAAGCAGTGTATAATTTAATGGCATAGCGTCGCTGGGATCCAGAAAAAATTTTGTTTTCTCTGATTGAATGCATATCATGTCATCATTGCTGCATTTTTCATTTCTAATAACACGAGAAGCAGTAAGTGAATGAGATATTCACACACTGCATTAGCGAGAGAATTTGTATGTATATTTGTATATTTACTAAAGAATTGTATTTGTTAGAGAAACTCAATTAGCATTTAGAATTATATTTATGGGTGAGCTAATGAGAACTTCCCACATTATACAAGTCTTAACATGATTTATCTAATTAAAACAGGCACTTACAAGTTAGTTTGAAGCAAATATCTATCACCAAAATTATACACTAAAAGACATTTCAGTGAACACTGGTACATAAATTATAAGTAATTTAGTGATAAAACCAGCATTCTAAGATAAAGCTAATACTTTGGTTTTTAATATATTGAGAATGCTGACACTCATGGATAATGATAATTAAAGCAGGAATAAGCAATTGGAATAGGAACAAATGGAAGGCTTTGGAGAAGTGATATGCCATGCATTGGACTGCTAGATCATAAGATAAGGTAATAATAAAAATATATTTAAATAATAGCAATAATAATAAAACAATAACAGTAACAAATGTAATAATAATAATAATAATAATAACAATAATAATAATAATAACAATAACAACAACAATAATAACAACAATAATAATAATAACAATAATAATAACAATAATAATAATAATAATAATAATAATAATAATAATAATAATAATAATAATAATAATAATAATAATATGTGCTAAGTCGGATTAAAGTGGAATACCCTTTGTGTTATTTTCCCCTTAACGTCATTTTTTAAAATTCTTCTCTAATTTCTCCTTAGTCTAAATTCTCCTTAATGTATGTTTAATTAACTTGATAATAACAACAATAACAATAATAGTAATAATAATTATGATGATAATTTAAAATCAAGTCTTAAATATGGATGTAAATTTCTTTAAATTAGACAATAATAATAGCAAAAAAATACTTGCTTTTATATTTTGGCTTGAAACTCAAGCCTTGTTCAGAATGAGGTGCTATATTGTTACTTGAATTTCAAGCCAAAACCCTAAAAAAAGTATTTTAGCCTATTTTTTTGGTCTAATTTATCTACATCTATCTTACATCAACAAGTTCAGATGGAATTTTTTTATCAATAATAATAATAATAATAATGATAATAATAACAATAACAATAATAACAATATGCGCTAAGTCTGACTTAGGGGGAATATCCTTTGTGTTATTTTCCCATTAACATTGTTTTTTTTATAAATTGTTCTCTAATTTTTCCATTGTCTAAGTAGGTTTTAGTAACATAAAACTATCAATAATATCAATAAAGCTACATTAATGAGAGACAGTACTGACCCTCTCTGCCGCATCTGCAAGAGTTCAGATGAGATAATATACCACCTTATAGCCTGTTTTCCGGTCTCAATGCCAAAGGAATACGCAAGGCACAGCATGATCGGCTAGGTATTATATATATTGGAATGTATGCAGACACTATTAACATCAAGGTAGCCAAAAAATGGTACGATCACCAACCTCATGAAGTCACATGCCAAGGATTTTACAATCCATACTGATCGCAACATCAAAGCCAATAAACCTGACACTGTTATGAAAGATCAAAAAGCAGGAACTTGTATTATCATCGACATGGTAGTACCCAGAGATACCAACATATCGGTCAAAGAGTATGATAAGCTCAGAAAACACAAAGATCTGGAAATTGCATGTGAAATTAGCTGTGTGTATTAGAATGATTTCTTAGTAGTACCAAGTATTACGCTCACTGACACTCTTCGCACAGTTCTTCGCGATACTTGGCAATACGGAGATAAAAAAATTAATTGTGGTTAATGAAATTTATTGGGGGTTATTGGTAGGCCTAACATCCTGATGGATATTTGTTTAATCTAAAAATGTATTCTAAAAATTATTATGAATTATTTCAGTGTTGCCTTATTTTTTTCAGTTCTTTTATAAATCAACGTGTTATATCATAACCATTATGCTTTTCTAGGCCATGCCTAGAACGGTCAAGGCTTCACTCGAGTGCTGTTGAGTGAGATTTGTTAGGTTCGCTGTGTGTGTGCATAGTCTGGCCTAGAAATTAAATATTCCATCGGTTGTACACTGTAGTAAAATCACCCCAGATATATTCAATATAGTATAGATTATTGTCAAATTGAGCAGCCTACATGAAATATTTCTGTATTTAATTTTATCAATAAGAACAAAATAAGATCTTGTTTCCCTCCACCAACACACCCACACAAAATACAATTCCAATAAAATGTCTTAAAATCATCAGCAATGGCAAACAGGTCCTAGTATATGTGCTATTGTGTTTTTATTGTTGAGGAAACTAAATTAATGAATAACAAGTGCTACTACACTACACATCTTTATTGAAAAATAACTGCACACTTTATGTGTTTATTAACATATTTATCTACTAAATTGAAGTTTAATTGAGCTGTCTCTTGGTAGACTATGACAATAATGATATTGGCCGTACTAATATGAAATTGCTAGGAATCATATATCAACCATTGACTATGACAATAATGATTTTCTTCAGCAGCGGATGTGCCTGTAGGCTGCGTAGGTTTATTTTCAAATTAGATATTGGGTTGATCCAAATCTGGTGCACTTTGGAGTCTAAAACTATACGTCATCAAACTGCTACTTGCCAATGAAACGAAATCAGGGATCATAAATGGGTCGTGAAGTTCATCAGAGTGACTTGAATATCTGATGGTGTTTATCTTAAACTTGATATCAACCAACCTTGTCAATATTTCCACTGAAATTCCTAGCAATCCCCCACCAGTTATTGCAATGTTGCCCAAGGGGAGTTAGAAATTGATTTTTGCCAGCATTGATTCTTGCTCTCTTTGTTGATGTTTGCATATGAGTTTAGGTAAATACTCAATATAGAAGTAATTTTCCTTAAATGTTGATATGTAAATATGAATTAAGAGAAATAAATCAGATTCATATAAACCGCAAGATTTTAAACAATTGATCCCTTTAACAATCCCATTTATCAAATATCTATAAATAGTCTAATATCTGCATCACTTTAATCATATTCTTGAATTGCATTTAATTTAGTGTATTATATATGAGGCTAAGCAACCCTACTTATAAGTCGGGGTCTACTATTATTATATAAGGCTACAAGACCCCTGCTATAAATATTTAAAAAAACTAAGGAAATGAGCCGTAAAAAACTCAATGCCCTAATGCCACACACTAATCATGACGAGCTTGTAAACAAGTGGATGAGTACAAATACTTAGGTACAATTATAGACAACAAACTTAATTGGAAGAAACAAACTGAAGTTTGTCAATGTAAAGCAAACCAACGACTGTACTTTATAAGGAAGCTTAAGCAATTCAAAGTAGATAGAACAATTCTTCATTTATCTTATCAATCAGTTATTCAAAAGCCTGGTTCACATTGAACTTTTATCTAGATATAGATCCACTTAACTAGTTAAAAGTTTGACGTGAACCACTCAATTATAGCTAGATAAAGGCGTAAGTCACTTAAAGTTAAGTGACTTAACTTCACTAGAAAATGGTAAATTAACTTGCTTAACGGTAAAGTCGGCTCAGATTACCAGGACACGATTACGTAACGTAGGCATCAGCCAGCGTTGTTGTGCTGTACCACCATTATCATCTTCTGGCTGGCAACAACGTACTCCAACAATGCTAACAGCAGCAGCATAGTAGTCTCATTAGTCTGGTTTTCAGAAATTATTTGTAATTTTGTATTTCTGAACATAATGTTTATTGTACCTTGAACAAGAGTTATTGGAAAAATGAAAACAATGAAAAAAGAGAGAATAAAGGTCACCCACGAAAGACAAAAAAAAAAGAATCTTGCACTGGGTTTTAATTTTGTCATTTTATTGTATTTAAAATTTTTTTTTTTTTTTAATTGTTTTATATTTGTGGTAAACGGTGGAATTTACGCCTGAGAATCACATGCTCTCTCTATCATGTATTTTTAAATTGTTTTATCTCATCTTGTACTTTCATGTGTTTTTATTTATTTTTATCTGTTTATATGTCTTATAATGCCAAAAAGGAAACAAATTTCTATTTTTTATATTGGACAATAAAGTTATCTTATCTTGTCTTATACCCCATAAAAGCAATTAAAATTGATCGGCAAAAACTGGTAAATAAATTGCATATTATATACAAACACACTAAATCAAGTTGCCGATGTTGTTGCACAATTTACTTACACAAGCCTGCAATTGTGATACAGTCTCTTCTTACAAGGTAAAATGCCCAAATTCATCTGCTCAAGAAGTAAACAAAATATTTGTTTAGAGTTTTGTGCCACTGTTACCGCAAGTGATAAATTGTTGTAAAAATTGCTCATCCAAAACCCATGCAAATACCATGCTCGTTAACAGCAAATCTTCTACCTATCAGTGATATCTTTATACAAATTAGGCTTTGAAACTTGTGCACTAAAGGGAGTGGTTAAATATACTTATCTAAAGAGCTTAAATAAACTTAATAGGTTATCAAATATTATTCTTGATTATTATTATTAATTTATTATTATTATTATTATTATCATATATATTTGGCTTTTCTGCACCTGTAGAAAAGCCATTGTTTTTGTTCTGATTTTTTCTCCCTTTTTTTCACAGGGTCTGGTTCTATGGCACAGTGGTTGCAGTGTAATGCTGCTAGTCCAATTAAGAAGATATGAAAGAATGGTGTTTAGATAAACCATGAATGAAATATATTATATTATATATAATAATATATTAATATATTTCCTCCATGGATAAACTAGATGGAAGCTTACCTCCAATAGGTCTACATTTTTTTGCATTTATTTAGCAAAACAATAATAATTATTATTAAAATAATAATAATATTACATATATTCACAAGTCATTTGTATGGGAAAAGGAAACTGGATATAAGATCTCCATCTATGGCAGGTCTCTGTGGTCTGTTGTCTATTAGTATAACATTTGCCTTGATAGCAAGATGAGATGTTTTTTTATACTACTGACGAATATTTTTTCGTTGCTGAAATGCTATATCTTTCATACAATTATAACATTCCTATTTTCGATCATATATTTTTATATATGTTGATATGCAATCCAAATTTGTAGATTAAAATTCTTGTTCAATCAATACTTAATCAATGTTTAAGTTTCAGAGATTGCTTTATTAAAAATGAATTGTTAGAAGATGTGTTTGTTGACGTGACACCCAATACATGCACTTAACTGATGCCAGCTTAAAACAAACCAATGATAATACTTCAAGTACTCGACAAACAAAATTAGAAAATCCACTGCAGATATAGCAATTACATCTTAAATTACTGAGCAAACGTCTAATTCTACTCAGATGTCATGTAATGATTATTTGAACATTTCAATTGTTTTCGCAGTTTTATATCATTTTTTCAATCAAATAACCACAATAATCAGCTACAAATGCACACGCAACATTGAAATTTAGCAGATAAATAAAAGCAGCAAATTATGTATAGCCAAACCAGTATAATTAGTTGCCAATTAACTTGTTTGACAAACAAATACACCATCACAATCATGGACAGTATTCACAAACGATGAACACTGTATAACCATACGTTGTAAATGATCAATGACTGCGTATTGTCTTCCAAACAAAGATAAATAGGGAATACAAAGAAAATAGAAAAATAAAGAATGGAACATATTTAGAAACGAAACACAGGAATTTGCAGATCATCGAAGAAGTTTCAATTCATATGCAGACTCATTGTTGATGGAAAAGTTTGCACATGAGGCAAAATGTTCACATATTCAATCGCATAAAAACAAAATTATAGACACTCAACATGTATGCATGTCATATAATAACAACAATAGTAATAAACAATTCCTTTCAGCCAACTGAAAGTAGCTTACTAATGACATGAAGGTAGTGCTTGTAATGTTTTAAATTTGTTACATTGTGTTCTACATGGGTGTGTCATATGTAGCTAAGCACAATATTCATCAAGTCATGTTAACTGCATGTGCATACATAATACAAGCAAGCGTGTAACTCACATGACTTTCTATTGCCATGCCTGGTCCGTTTGCGTTCCCGAGGTGGACGGTTGCTAGGTGCGGTGGCAGACTTGACGAGGATATCCATCATTTCATCACCCTGCTCTTCAGATGGCTCCTCGTTTCCTGGCATACTGTGTCGACCTGTGTGGGGTGGGGGAGTTGGTATGTTAATACTGTGCACAAATAGCATACTAAATCTTTAGTTTGTGCCTTAAAACAACCTTTGTATGGCATAGTGAATATATTTTGTCCCTGTATAGCCATTACTATATGCACACATTGACATTTAGAGCAAATCTTGAAAAGAAGCCCATCTTCTTTACAAAGTTTTATGGTATGTACAAAAAATATACTAGGATAAAGACACACTATGCTAAGCTTGTGTCCAACATACACAAAATCTAGAAAATCTAGGATTGTCTTTTCTTTGGTAACAATACACATTACTACCCAATGCGACCCTGGAAAACTTAAAAGTTTGATGTGAACACTAAATTTAAGCCAAATTGTACCATTTTACCTGACAAAACTGCATGTGATGAGTGATGGGTTAGATATGAACCCTATAATTAGACATAGATCTACAGTATTACAAAAGACCAACCCTGATTTCCAGTTCTAGGAAACACAACATGGCCTTGATGGTGAATCAACTTTTCCGTATTTATTGTTATTATTATTCTAAGACTGTACCACGTGTGCAAGTCAAAGATTAGTTTTGTTCTGTACTTCCATAAGAGAATGAGAAGAATTGCTTTTATTGGATTCAAGTTCATCGAGATAGAGTATGATTCCAGGTTAGGGATCTTCACTGAATACAACTCATTACTATTTATTCTAAACAGGATTTGAATACCAGCATTAACATATGATTCTTCAAATTGAAAATTAAATTAATATAAAGAATCAATCCTAATGCAAAATGTTTTATGGCATTAGTTCAGGGGTCATCTTATTCTACTTTAACATCCTTTACAATTACCAAGGTTAAGTGCATGTGATAATTCTTTGTCTTAAACTATTATATCAAGGTCATTGAATCCAGCAAAGAAGGGGGTTAAATCACATCCCAACAGAAATAAATATACTGTAGTAGGACTGCATTTGTAAATTGTACGATCTCTGAAAGACCAATTTAATACACCAGAGGGCTAGATTTTAATGTTTCACTGGTGCAGCAAATTAGTAGCGCCGTGTCTACATCATTCTGTCAATACTGTACATCTCTGGCACATTATCACCTTTAGAAACAGACCTTGGACAACATAATAGCAAATTAACAAGCAGTTAAGTGGTGAGCCCTTGCTGATAGCCCAACCTTACTCTAAGTGGATTGTTCACATTAAGTGTCGTATTGATCAAGTTTGCTCTCTTTACATCTTAACGGCCATTTCGCACAACTTCAATTACGATAATATATCGCGCAGCTCGTTAGCTTCCCAGATTGACGCGCTCCATCTTTTATTGTTTGGAATTAATTTCATGGTTTTTATTTGGTGTCGAAGCCAAAAATAAAGATGACAATACTATTGGCAAGATCAGGTTACAACTATATTGGAGTCTTGTCAATGGGACCGAAAAGTTGTCATGGTGATGGGGGATCACAAATGCGTACTTTGATTAACATTCTGAATTGCTCAATTTATTACTTATGACACTAATTTCAAATCACAACTGTAGTAAATTGCTTTAATACAGCCTTGAATTATATCAGTAATATTATTTGATACTAGCCACATACGATCCTAAAATTTGGCCTGTAGGTATACAATGAACACTGTTTTATTAATAATATTTAATGATTATTATCTTTATGAATCATATATTAAGTTACTAATATATTGTAGCTATTTATGTATTAGGTAAATCATTAAATAATTTATCTCACTTCTGGCTTTTATAATTATTATTATTTATCACCATTACTGCTACCATTAACATAGTATGTTTACTAATATATTATTACTAGTAATTTTTTAAATTTCCTGTACTAATATTATATTGTCATATATGTATGTTGTTTTTGCTTTTAGGTATACCAAAGTGCTCCTCCATGTAATTAGATTTAGAATTTATGATATCAATTTATTTTGTACAATGTGCTACCTCTTTTGCGCCTTAAGGACAATTTCTAGTCAAGAATGTAGTATAGCACGTACCGATTTGATTCTAAATTATTGCCCTTTTACACATGTAAGTTCTGGGTGAAGAAAAACAACAATGCCTTACCCAAGGGAACAAGTAATGTGACCAGGCAAGGGGGACAACAGTGCCTTCTCCAAGGGAACATGACCAGGCAAGGGACAAAACAGTGTGCAAATATTTGTGGAAAGAAAACACTATTAATTATTCAGTGTTTAGAGTCAATGGCCATCCACCTGTGGTTGTAACTAGCTAACATATGGGTGTGATAAGCCTTAGTAACAATTATTAAAAAAAAAAAATACTCATATTCATATACACAATTATGTAAGTTCTTATGTTTTTTTGCTTTAATTTATTTCATGACAATGAAAATATCTGCCAAGTACTTTTCTGATTTTGAGGGAATGTATTGTCATTGATGAAGTTAATACTGGTCCTTGCTGGTTATTGATCATGAAATGCCAATATAAATAAATCTAGTTCATATGGTAACATGAGATAGGCTATGAATATTCACATAGATTAATTACCAATCACGTATTGGACAAGAGTTAGTGACAACAGCCACAAGGCATGGGTCAACATTTTTAATATGGGTGTAAAAGGCAATGCACATAATGTTACTGAATGAATAGAACTATGGATCAAACTTAAGATTGACATCATTTAATGATGTGTGATAGATAATTGTAAATGTAGGGGTAAGCAGAGCTACTTCTGTTTCATTGTTTGCATGATGGCTTACTGCCACCTACATCAAATAAAAGCTTAAAGCCCTGTCCACTCCATCCAATTTCATTTGACAAAACTTGTGAAATGCCTATATATGGTAATGATGACATCACACCATCACCATATAATCACAGCATGATTTGTATGGGAATACAACAGTTTTTAGTCACATAAAATGTGATAGTCTGGACTGAGCTTAGAAATAAAATAATAATTGCTTGCTTTCTGTTTTGTTTTTAAATGCTATAGCTTCCAATTGAAAATTAAATCAGAATAAATACTCAACAAATTGCTAATTACAGTATAATTTCTATACCCTGGCAGCAAATTTACAGAATTTCATACTAAAACGTTTTTAAATCAATTAAATCTATTCTTTCAATATGTGACTCATTAAAATTTGGTAACTAGTTCAGTTCATCTAAATGTGGAATACAATTTTTCCATGCATTTTTTTGAGTTGCAGAATGTTTAAATATTATGAAAATGCTATTCAAAAATATATATCCTAAACACATATACAAAAAATGTAAAAATAATAGTAATTCTATATTGATTATAAACCACAATTATGAAATTCAGATTAGAAGACTAAGTAAATAATAAGAATTCCAATATAGAATTGTATTTTAATATTTATATGCTTATAAAGGTTATAATAAACATCACTTATCAACCTGCAGATCTAATCCATCAGATGGTAATAATAAATATATTACATATGAATGAATAGTTAATGAGTAGAAATTACTCTTAATTAATTACTCAATAAAATGATTTATGCAAGTAGTGTGTCACACAATTTCTGTCATATCAATTGAAAAGTATGTCAGTCACCCATAAACTTATCAGCGTACTACAAATACTTGCATTAATCAAACAATAGACTGATTCCATAGATAAATTTGGATCTGGTTACATACTGTTTACTGGGTACTCAACATAAACAAATATAAATTGATATGTAAGAGATTTTGTACCACATCAAATGAAATTGCTTAGTGTGGTGGTATTAATATATCAATTTCATACAATATTAAATTTATTGTAATTTTTGTGAAACTAGTACCTAGGTCTTAAAAAGAGGGTTGAAAGTGTTCAAATTCAGTCTATACTTAATCCATAGACTTCAGATACAGCAGCATACTGCACTGTGTACACAAAGTCCCTCATTAATTGTGGTATATTGGCACTGGCCTTGAGTTTTTACATTTCAAAATAATTTTGATCTAATTTAATTAAAAATTGCATTTTTCATTGATTACACAAAGTATAATATATTCACATTCAACTTAACCAGCATGTGCAAACATACATCTCCACTAAAATGTCATAAGATTGTTGGAATATAAAGCAGCTCTAGAGGGTGATCACTACAAAACATGGTTAGGGTTTCTAGAAGTTGTTGTGTCTAATCCAGTGATGATAATGTAGTGACATGCAATCAAATCATATTTTGTCTTCGAAACACATGTATCCTAATATGCTACATAATATTTGACAATGAATAGTATTAAAGAAAAGAATATTGTTTGTCTCTTCAAGTCTGCAACAAATGTAATTAACTCTTCGACCTGTTTCATATGAATGAAGAATAATATATTCAGCTCTGCATTCATTATTAAACAAAAGACTTTCATAGCAGATGATGACATTCACAGTATATCTTGACCTTGCTCTCAATTATTAGATAATGCAAGGTGACTTTTGAAAAATTGTATGAACAAGTTTTAATATGTTTTATCTGTTTCATAATTAAACATATAGCTTAAAAAATACAAATGTAATAAGACTGTTCAACAATACCTGCCTTACAAAACCAATTAATTTTTAACACCTTTTGTTTTAAGTCTTTTGCAAGTCTGAAAGTGTTTTGTGATTTACATTTATTATATTCTTGTACCCAGGAAAATAAATGTCATATGCATTTATGAATGACAAAATAAAATTAATTTTCAATCTTCATATAAATAAGCATGTACAAAAACACTAAAACCAACTTGGATAATATTAAAGATAAACTGTCACCCAAAAACATGTAAAAACATGCATGATACCAAGCACTGTGCGTGTCTTACCTGCGACTTTTTTTGACCTTGCTTTACGTGCATCATCGCCAGGGGTGGTTCCAGAACCTTTGAGTAGTTTTTGTAGCTTGGCATCTTCTTCTTTGTCCTTCCCCGTAAATTTCTAACACAAGATATAAATGCATGTAATCGCTGGTATTCATTCAAAGTTAACTGCTAAATAAAGCCCCTCATAATTTTTTTTTCTTTAAGTACACATGCTTTAAGGTTTGCCAATAGTGAATATGTATGACCGTCCCTTTCACAAGACAAACATAGACACAGGATGCTTACACAAACCAAATCTCAATGGTTTAGGAAGTGAAGTTGTGTTGGTCAGGAGAAAAATCCTGCAACACTGACAGGAATTAAACCAGGAGCCTGGGATTGGAAGGCTAACATCTTAACCACTATTCAACTCCACCGACATAATCCAATTCACTTCACTCCAACATTTTTTTCAGATTTCTTAATATTTTATTTACTTTTCAGTATATTTTGAAGAGCAATCTGTTCAGATATGTAGCAATAATTAGTGCTATCTTTAACATTGTATCTTTTTAACATTGTAACACTGGATATTACAAGTTTGAATGTCTGACTTTCCAACTACTGTACTGTTTACAGTACTCTTAGTATCACAATTTTACTTCTGTCCTGAATAGTAATTTTTTATTAATGCATTAGACACTATTAAACATTTGAAATGTTTAAATGGCAGTATTTTGGATTTTACCTCACCTCAACAATCATTTTTCCTCTAGTTTTATTTCTCTTTCTGTGATTCTCTTTTTTCTTTTCTTGTTCTTGGACACGTTCCCTAGCGGTCCGATACTCTAAAGCAAATTCACTTAGCACCTTACAAAATTCGTTAACTTTCATGTCACTTGCTGTGTTTGGGGTAAACCCACAGTACAGTAATAATTTATTAAACCTATTAAAATACAGGGAAAAATTAGCATGATGATAATTATGAGAAAATTTATAATGATGATTACTTGGAAAGTCATGTGCATAATCATTGTCATTACTTCATAAAAGTATAAAACATGGCAGCCAAAAAGCCTGAATTATGAAATACGATTAACATCAAAACATAAAAAAGCATGAAACATATTAAACATAATAGGAAATTTACATTAAAATTGCAGAAAAAAATAATCCTCATAGATATAAATTTAATGCCAAAATGTAAAAGTGTACCCCATTAGAAAATAGGTCTGGTGTACTAACACTAGACTAGGATATGTAGCATGTGAGCTACAGTGATTTTTTTTTTATTGTTTTTGTTAATCCTTGACAGTTTTTCTGTAATTTCAGTTTTGGATACTTTTTGTTTTATTGTACTGTATGTACCAATTGTATTATGATTTTTATAAAATTGAAGAATGAATGAAAAAGTGAATGAATGAATGACTGAATGAATCCAGACATTGAAATACCATTTTCTCATTTTAAATTTTATGTAATTTAAAAAAATGTTTACCGTAACTTGAGACAAATCAAATCAAATACATTTCAATAGTTACAGTTTTGGATACTTTTTATTTTATTGTACTGTATGTACCAATTGTATTATGGTTTTTATGAAATTGAAGAATGAATGAAAAAGTGAATGCATGAATGAATGAATCCAGACATTGAAATACCATTTTCTCATTTTAAATTTTATGTAATTTAAAAAAATGTTTACCGTAACTTGAGACAAATCCAAACAAATACATTTCAACATTATTGAATTGTGATAAATCAATTATTACAAATTATATCATAATCTGATATCTTTGCTCACCTATTAATAACTCTCCTATGTACAATTTTAAGAACAATAATTCTTTGTGCAGAGTCTGCTAAAAACTCTTGTAATCTGAAAAAGACATATTGCAGTTTTCATAGAAAGATAAATCAACAACATATTTTAAATATTAGGAAGTGGAATTTTGCCCTTCAAAGTTTCAATTTCCAAGCAGTTTTAAGTTATGACCTTTTTCATTCATAAAAACTTAAAAACCACCTGGAAATTGAAGCTGAAATTTTGGAATCTTTCTTTTGACATATAAAGGTATTTTTAATTTTTTTTAAAATGAAAATCCAGGGGGGTGGGGGTCACAGGAGTATAATTGAGAGCAAGAATGGCCACCTTTAAGTGGGATGTAGGATAAGCTGTTCTTATACGTGACACACTGATCTCTGCAGCTGAGGAAGCTACAAATCCATGGAACAATTGTCCCACAAACAGAATCTATGATTTTATTAATTAACACATTGTGATCTATAAGGTTGAATGCTTTAGCTAAGTCTGTGAGCACGACTGTTCCAGTATTGCCAAGGCAGGCACGATAAAAATACATGACCATTGCCACCTGTGTCAGCTGCAGAGTTCAGGCCATGGATAAGACAAAGAAGGCAATGGCAGATTCAGGCCCCTTTCACATTACCATATTATCTAATATCTTTTTTTGATTGGATCCAATAACAAATGAATTTCTCTGCAACCTTAGCAAATGCACAGGAAAGTGAACCAGGCCTCAACCTGTCAATGGGGGGAATGTTCTTTGAGGATGGGGACAACAATGGTTTTTTTCTATAGGTTAGGGAGTTTACTTTCCATCAATGACGAATTCACAGTATCAGCAAGTGTTTCCATTAACTCAACAGAGAATTCCTGTTATTGTTGAGTTTTGACATTTCGAGCGAGTTGCCTCAATTAAGATGCAGAGACACTCTCAACAACAAGCTCTTTTCATTTTGAATGAATATTAATCATAATAAGCGGTCTGATAGTGCATATAATAAATAACAGCATAAACACTTGTTGTGGGACATAAATGAATAACACATTATGATGGGTCAATCTAAAGCCTCATTTACACCAAATCTGAATTTTTGCTTCCAAAGGTCAACTGACTATGAAACATATATATTTGGCTTACTGTTGTGTTTGTGGGTGGGGAAGGGGATGCAGTATCCATTATGTTGCAGATTTTGTCCACGTACTGGAATTTACACTTTACCGGGTGCCCAATACACCCTAGGTGGACACAAACAAGGCCAACAACCAAAAAAATCTTGTGTTTGCCACGTTTTGGAAAATTCCAAAAAAATGAGTAGGTCAGTAGTAGAAGTTTTTTTTAATTTTTTTATTTAAACCAATACTGTAATACACAAAAATACAACAAAGACCATTTTAAAATCTAAATTGAAGAGCAAAATGATTGCATAAAACTTTCACATCAATTACCGTCCAGCAAGATAGGCCTATTTCAGCCTTTTTAGCTCATTAAAATATATTGCTAAAATGCTGAAGCTTGATTTCGTACATTCTGGGTTGGTTGGCATTGGCCAACACAATAATTTTTTTTATTTGTTTGATATCCAAGCAAGTAAATACATTTGTAACGATTACTACTTTATTGGAAAACTTGTGGATTGTTTTTGTTTTGTTAAATATTATTTTAATATAAAATGTAATACTGTTAGTGGCTTTCTCATTTCTGAATATTTTTTTGTGGCACAGAATAGAAACTTTTTGTAATTCTTGGTTTCAGACAAATGCTTACTTATTTTTCAGTTGGGAATGGCTATCATGTTTGGAGATGACTCGAAGGTGTTCCCATGACTGTTTGCACTGAATTTCCATCCTTTCTAGTGTATCGGCAAGAGCCTCAAAATCAACCTAAACACAATAATTACTTTACTTTAAATATATTAATTAATCATTCAATCAATATATTTAATTAATCAGGTCAAACTAATAATAAAAGTAACAACAATAATATACATTTATAATATCTTAAGCTAAAAAAAATATCATCATCATATGAATACATTTAGATGTGAAGGTGTTAGAAAGATGTTTAAATTTATGCTTAATTCAAGGCTGTGGATATTCGGCCTATATAGGGCGCAATCCAACACTAGCCTGAAAGGTAGTCAAATTGGAGATTTAGCTGGTTAAATAATTATAAGCTTCTTAATCCAAATAAAATGTTACTTATTTAAGTGTGGTTAAGCTATAATTTACAGTTCATTACAGTGTAAAATCCATTGTTATATAATTTTTATTTAAACCATGAAGTTCAATAAACACACATTAAAGGAAAAAGTTGAAATTTAATATGTGTGGAGGGGTAATAATGTGAAGCGCTTAGAGGCTTTAGGCATGAAGCACTATATAAGACCGACATATTATTATTATTATTATTATTATTATTTGTTTTGATTACTATGTCCACCATTATTTAGAGTAATGTTTTAACTGTTTTTTGTAGATCAATTTTAAGGGAAATCTTCTTTCATTTTGAGCTAAGCTCACTATCCAATATAAAAAATAGTATTCATATATGCACTCATGTGTGTGCATGTATGTTATTTATTGTGGAGGGTGCTTATTAGTGAAAAGATTCCATTTGCCTTCAGGTAAATGACAATACTAACAATACAACTGATGGAAATGTATACTTTTCTAAACTGAAATTCAAAGAATATTAAAAAGATCCATCAAAGGTACATATAGAAGTCTTACTTTTGAACATCGACTAATAGATGCTAATTCACTGTAAAGATCAGAACCATCAGGAAACTTTTCCATCACCATGCTACAAAGATGATGAAGAAGGGACTGTTTATGGACCGTATCCTTTACTTCAGGTACTCTGGCAAGATACTCTATGTTAAAACCTTTAGCCTAAAAAATATAAAAGCATTATAATTTTAAATTAATTAAATGTACTTGTTTACAGGAAGTCTATAAAATACACATAATAAAAACAAAAAGAATTAAGTAGGGTTGATTGCATTACATGACAGAAGAAAAACATTGTCTGATGAGAACTGATTTTATAAAAACATAGCAAGTGTATAATATTATTGGGTTAATTTGGATAATCCATTATTATCAATTAAAATATTAATGAAAAAATAACAATATTTTCAATTTATGTTATATTAATATATAATCAATATTATTATATAATAAATAATATTAAAAAACCAGATATAATTTTTTTTTAAAGTAACAATAATATGGCGAAAAAAATGAGTGATAAATAAATGAAAATTTTAGTATAGTTTCTATGAGCTGAAAAATACAATCTGTAAGAAAAGTTACGATTTTTATAAAAATTCATGTTCTTATATAACATTAAACTGTCATTTTGACAATGTTGGAGTAAGGTGCACAAAACGAACATTTGAATAATTACAGAAAATTTATTTATTTTTTCTGCGAAGTGAGTCTCATGAACCACCGGACACCACCTCATTAGTAAAATTAATGTTGAAATAACGAATATAATTTCAGTCTAATGAAAATGCAAATGTTCATAAGGCCTTTGTAACCACCGCACAATGCGCGACTATCATGCCAACTGACACGTACGTGGGTAATTCGTCACACATTTACGGTAATTATGATTGGTTGCTATGGTTCTTGTGCTGGTTAGCATGTAGGTGCGCGCGGCGCGTAGAATGTCGATGCCAAAGTTTATAAGCTTTGACGTCCTAAAATGTGCGTTCTCTTGTTGAATTGCCTTGATTAAAGTAATGAGAACAGATGAGTTATTAAATATTTGGATGACCTATGACATTACCTGTACTCCATTGAGGAAGTTACCAATGGCAAGCAGTGTGGCAAGAATGTATTTCAATGTTTTGGAAGATTTTAAATCTTCAATTCCCTGTTTCAAATCTGCAAGTGGTTCAGCCACCTCCTGATAAATTAATGAAAAAATATTAATTAGCAAGACATTAAAATTAATGGGAATTAAAAAATGTCTGATTATCATAAACAATAATTGTTCCAGGATTGATATTTATTCAATGAATAGAGTAATGCAATTAATTTGATATTTATTATACATACATTAAATCTCTGCTATGTTTATCTTCTCCTCCCAATATCAGCCAAATCAGTGTAAAAGATGCTGGATTAAATGTTTGTTATAAGCAATGCTAATAACTTCCCTATAATTCTGGGCCGGTAAAAAAGCTTAAGCTAATATAACCCAATGACATTCAATTGTTTCACTTGTGTGTGTATGCTGCTGCTTATTATCCTATTAGGCTACAATACAGAGGTAGGCGTAGTTTAACATTGTGCAACCATTGATGATGCTGCCCGAAAATTAAAATAGCTACTTACAGCGTGGTATGTACTACCAAACACATGGTAGAAATACCTAGTTAACGTCTATGAAGGCAATAAAAACTACATCGCGTTACCCAGACCACTTTTCCTGTCTGTCAACATAGCGATAATCTAATTAACGTGTGGGCCTAGACCATCAGCATAGCCACACAGGCAGCTAATGTATCATAAAAAATATTAAGGCATTTTGCTATTATCTACAAACATATTGTAGTGAATTTCAACTAATTTCAACTGAGTTGACTTACCTGTTCCAATGTTTCATAATCCATCTTAAATAGCCAGAGATTAAGTCTTGCTTTTAATCCACTCACTGAAGACATGGTTATTAGAAATTGTTCAGCTGATCCCAGTGGTACATCAGGATGAGCTGCTTTGGCATCTTGGATTAACTTAATCTCCTCATCAGAAGGAACTAGAGTCAATAGTTTCTATAACAATATTAAGAAAAACTTACAAATAACCATAACCAGATTTGAATAACATACATGATCAATACAAGAGACTTTTAACACAAAATATGTCAAACAATGGAAAGGGACATTCAACTGTAATAAATAAATATTTGTTTTGAAATGCATTACAAGCACACCAGTAATTGAACTTCACTCAAATATCTTTATTCTTTGTCATGAGTCCTATGGAATAATAATTTATGCCTACATCATAGTTCCAGTCTACCATGCCATACCTATTAATGGTAAGCTATGTTCACAATATCTACATGTTTGTCATTCTAATGGCAACACCATAGATGTGTATGATACATTCTAAATGTCAGCATGTTGACCACTTTCAAAATTCATGCATTCTAATGTTGAACAGTACATTATAATTGTCAGTATGCACTGACCATGTTGTACATACATGTACAACACTTTACAATAATAATGCAATAACATTTATAAAGTATCAGTGGCCATACGAGAAATGTGTTTATTCAAATATAGATATGAGGCTTCAAACTCTACAGCCAATCAGGACGTTTCAACAGGAATGATGCCAAAATAAAAGCCCTAAAAAAATGGTGTGATGATGAGGGACTGGCATTAATTTACATAGATTCAAATTGAGTACGTTCTTTATGTATTGGATACTTATCTACTGTATGTTACCTCTACTCCTTCTTTATTGATGGCAACACTGTCCATATTTAAAATAGCTTGTTTGATTGTGCGTGGTTGAGGTAAAACAGTCAATCCAATGTTGATAGCATTTGATCGTTTGTGATCTAACACAGTTATAACATTTTTCTTAACTGAATCTGTTTTCTAAAGACAAGATAAAAAAAAATCAAAACTATTTCAACATGAAATAATTATGAAATTTCTTTTGTACAAGAAATAGATGATAGATAACATGAGAGTAATTAGATAACATAAGCATTTACTTTGACGTCATCAATCATAATATACATGATGGTTATTTGCTCAAAGTAATTTGTTTGGTAAAGCGATTGACATTCTAAAGAAATCAAGAGAATTAAAGGATAATCCACTGATTACACAACAATGTCTCCCACTCAATAAACTATTTCCTATGCCCACATTTTCATTAACAAAATATGGATCATCAATTACGATATTAAAAATATGCAGATATTAATATATTAACTGGGGTTCTCATACGATATAGGTTATTACTGGATTAAGAAACAGAATATGAAATTATGGACTGTCCATCATAAAATGCAAATCATTATCCAGTCTCATACGTCAAATTGTGTGCCCTTTTTATATACTGACACCACTTTTATTAAAATGTTAACAGATATAAATGGGTTGTATTGTTGGAAATCACTGCATCCACTTCTTACATCTCATGCTGAGTTGTGTTATCCCACACATCATAAAAATTTCATAAAAGATGAAATGTATAAGCCGATTATTCTCTAATATTCATTAAAATGTGAATAAAGGCCATATAAATTTATTATTATTATTATTATTATTAAATTATATTTTTTTGACTCATGCATATAATGATGATGCTAAAAGTAGCAAAATCAGTGTAGTTTAGGTAGTGAGATGAATGAGAATGGTGAATGATGAGTATAGGTACAATGATTAAAATAGAAGTAGTTAAACAGGCCTGCATGGTTTATGTAAAAAGAATGTGAGACACTTATAGAGGACAGATAAATAGATATAAATCTTTCTTTTTTGATACCCAATCAATGTGGGGACATTGTTTTTCCATGGGGTTCTGATGTCAAACACTTAAATTACAAATAAAATTAAAGCCCCATATTCCCGGCAAAATTTCACATAAAAACAAAGCAATTTTCAGAAAAAATGCACATGCATTACTCTAATTATTAAAAACCAGATCATTTTTTGGCATAACTTGTAGGTTTATACTAGAGGATGGCCGTCGCGAGGCAAAAAGATGTAACTGACATTTTTGTCGATTTTGAAATAATATCATTTGGGAGTATATTAAACACGTCTGAATTACCTGTGAAAATGTCAGGTCTCAATAATGAGTAATTTCGGAGATAGAACCACCTATCTTTAAGCACAAAACTGAAAATCTAGTGATTTTCTGTGGCAAAACTACGTAACTACAAGATTACGTGGCAAAACAAAGTATATCTGCAATGAAGATATGTTGTTTTGCCACGGAATGATATTCAAAAATGGTCTTGAGCCGATAGAATTTGGTAAGGCAAAATCAAATGGTTATTTGGTTTTTTATATATCAATACTTAACAGTGATGTATGACCAAGCTAGGTAATGCATGTGATTGCCCCCAACGTGATAAATTCCAAAAATATGTCGCACTTGCAACAATACTGAGCCTATGTTTTCGAGACAAAACAACAGATCTGTATTAATTATCACTAATAACTTTGCAATAAACAAATGGTTGTAATTAAAATTACATATAATCACAATGTCTATACTGTATGATATACAATCCTGCAAAATTTCAAAAGGTTACGACAATTTATTGCGAAGTTATGAACATGCAAACTGTAACTCAATTTTTCTTTTTTTTTTGTTTTGCCACAGAATGGCCGAGGAGAAAAAAAAAATGAAAAATAGAGACTACTCATTTCCTCGACGACTTCTTTGCTACTAGACAAATTTAGCGGTTATAGATTGCATCCCCCCCGCATAGTCTCACCAGCTGCTTTTTGTGTACAGTATATGTTATACAGCCGAGCATACATGGTAGATAGGGTAAATTTTTAGCTTATCCACCATTCTTCCTTTTTTATCTGGTTTTTTCCCCCCATGTTTTAAATTTGAAAAATTCACAAGTGGGGAGGGTACGGCTGGGCCTCTAGAATCTGCCACTCTACAGGCCTACAAGTCTTTCTAGTAGGCATATTATTAGCCTTGGTTTTCCAACATCAACTCTGATAGGCCTTGTTTTGTAAAAATGAGGGAATGCAGTAGCATGAGGAAGGGTAGGGGATAAAAGAAATACCTGCACTCCAGGTTCTCCTACCCTACCACTCGAAATTTTCAGAGCACAAAAAATTCCACTCATGCACATGCAAGTAGTTAAAAACAATGCCAGCGCCAGAAATTCCCCGATGAGGAGATTGTATCCCACAAAAAGGCTTACATTTACCTCAGCCTACAATGGTTAGGGCTAAGACGAGTAAATTTTTAAAAAAGCAGACACTCTAGATTCCCGGCAATGGCACTTTCAGACTGTAAAAATACTTTTTCAAAGCAGTGTTTTCAACAGAATAACATCCTTTGAGTCTGCTTCCTGGATCCACCACTGGCGCCGCAAACGGTTAGATATCATCACATTAGCTCCCCCACTTAATCCGTTCCCCAATCAGTCTCCCCTCCGCATGCCAATACTCTACGCCATTACAGTGAGCTACACTCATTGTCAACAATGCCAGAGTAGTTGGTCGTGCTTCTATTAACAAAAATACTTTTTTCTGTAAGTACTGAAAATTGTCCTGAAAAATGATTTATTTTTTAGCAATGTAGCTCGGGCCGGATCAAAATCTTTGGTGGGCCGGACTTGGCCCGCAGGGCAGGGGTTCAATACCAGGGTTCTATTTCGTAATTGACAATACTAGCAACGGCAAAAATATGATGTCGCCCATTTTTATGTCTGATAACAGAACCTAACATTTAGTTCCTAGCCTAGCAGTGTTGCTAGGCAATGTTTCCACTGCCTACTATATTTCTTCACCAATAGATTAGACCTATCTACTGCAAAATTCAACGTAGAAAATTCATTCATGTTCAAGGTCTTATTTAGCAATTTTTTCATGTTTAGGAATGTCGAAATTTATTTAAACATGCAATTTTCGTATTATATTTACATATTGTTCTAACATTGATGAAAATCAGATTTATCTTAAAAAAACGAAATTTTGCCGAAAATGTCGCTTTAAATAAAAATTCTATGAAGAATATAACCAAACTAGCCTCACATTGTTTGGGCTATGATGATATAATACAACACCCCTCTAGATCAGTACTTTCTTCTAGTATATTTAAATGTTTTCTGTAAATAATTGGTTTTTTTTTTTGTTATTTTTTTTATTGTAATACAATAATTTTAGACTCATTCTGCCTATTGTAATGTGTTTTATACCTAAATAAAAAAAAAAAAATTTTTTTAAAAGATGATGATAATGATAAATTAGATATACTGTAGTATACAAATATTGACTGCTAATGAGGGGAATGGTGAATATATTGCTCTGAGGTGATGTGGAGACTAGCCAACAATTTGGATTGGATTGGATTGGATTGGATTTATTCGGTGTAAACACCAAGGATAGCCCAGGAAAGTCTGGAAGAAGACTTATTTAAAGTGGGGTCCTTCTGGTGGTGATTGGGCAGTACACCGGGAGACAATCCCCTTCTCTTTTCCGAAGAGTGTACTGCGTTCTTTAACGTGTACATGGGCCATAATGCACAAGGGAGCAACGGCTTCTGGACCACTTTTGAAACGGTTTATTCGAAGCTTGACCACGCCCACATTGCTTTCGTCGGGGAAATCTGACCCCTCGTCACCTCGCCGCCCCCCCCCCCTGTTGGCCAAATCCCGGTGCCACCGCTTTGAAACGGTTTATTCGAAGCTTGACCACGCCCACATTGCTTTCGTCGGGGAAATCTGACCCCTCGTCACCTCGCCGCCCCCCCCCCCTGTTGGCCAAATCCCGGTGCCACCGCTGGTGAAGCCTAGAGGTTACATCGTGTTATGTACTATTATTTAATGTGATAGTAGTTTTTTTCCCCCTGGAAATTTATGGACTATCATTCAAGCTACGTCATAGGAGTGATGGTTGAAGTTTTTTTTTAGTTATGTACTATTATTTAATGTGATAGTAGTTTTTTTCCCCCTGGAAATTTATGAACTATCATTCAAGCTATGTCATAGGAGTGATGGTTGAAGTTTCACCCACTTTTTAACCAATCAGATGCCTGGAATCTTTGTATGCAATATATAATAATTACTGTTTTTTACAGCAGTCAAATATTTAAAAATTTCTCTAATCACCTGTATTATTGTGTTATATAAATTCAACTATTTGATCATAATAACTGGTAATATAAATATTGATTTTTGCGTTTTCTTTTTTTTTATCTCTGAGGATATCAATTTTCTATTCAAAGCAATTGATGAAGTAAAAGGATTTAGTTAAGAACAACATTGTGTTTGCTTATGAGGACATTAAACTCTTACAAACACAAGAAATACTTCAAATTATGAGCATAAAAAAAGTAAATCCACCACTAAGATGAATTCAGTATCAAAGCCCATTGGTTGGAAAGACATTTCTATCCAAGTACCTGACATGCACTAACAACTGGAAAAAAGCTAAGCAATCAACATGTGTACTAACCTGCTCCTGGATACATGCAAACCAAGCATCGAACGTGTGACAGCGAGATAATCGAGCAAAAATAAAAAAGCAGAAAAAATATAGCAGGTTAGAGGAAGGAGTGATGCTTTACAATATTTCATAACATGATACTAAATAATATATAAACTAAATAGTATATAGGTTTACCTGAGGACATTAGCTCATACCTGTCTCTTATACACATCTAGATGTGTATAAGAGACATTGTTAAGGAACAGTTCCATTTTCAATTGTATGAAAAAAATAGTATCTGGCAGGATTTGAGAAGGCAGTCTCTCAATATCAGGGAAATTATACAATTGACTATTGTGCTTACACATGTTGGAGCTATGAGCTGGCTTATAGGTTACTGCTTGCAAATCATTGTACATAGTATTAGGTTTTCTGCATATAGTAGCATCATAAACACAATTAAAAGATGGATAATAGCAGTGCTTAAAATATAGGATCATACATCATGTCTAGGCTCTAGCATAGCTCTGCAGCTATGCTTGATTCATATGCCATCATATGTTCCTATATTCAAACACTGTTATAATTATATTTATCTACAGTATTTGTTTATTGATATATCATCTATCTGTTTATTGTGTGCTTATGGTGCTATATAGAAACCTATTTTGAATATTATTTAAATTTATGTACTGGACATATATGCATAGAAATAATCAATATTCCACATACACATATGTATTTGTGCATTATCAATTAATTGACAGTTAAAACTAATACTATAATATAATTTTTTGATATACTACGCACATACTGAATAAATATAAACCCTATATACATGCAGTGATGCATACGAACAGGGCATTGATTAATTAAACATAGTTCATGAGCCTTGTAGCTGTTTTAAGATGTCAAAGCAGCATTATATGAAACCAATGACCTTCAATTGCTATGCCATAATAAAGCATTAACTATTAAAGGTCTTGCATGCATTCTATATATTTATAATCAGTACAATCAAATATGTTTTTCTTTTTCACGTCCTTCATTTCTCACAGCCTATTTTTTTTTTAATGGATTGTGGATTTCAGGCCAACAGTATTAATAGGATGCTAAGATGCATGCATCTTATAAAATGACATTATTATTGTTAAAACATATTAATTCTTTATTTGTCCTCATTCAAATTGGAAATCAGAAAACTGGGTGCCCGTGGCAGGGCAACCAGACTTAACTACAACATTTAAAAGGATAAAACTAACTTGGCCTCATAGCTCAATTGCCAGAGCAACGAACAGTAAATTAGAGAGGGTGGAATCCCAACAGGAAAAATACCTTATCCTTTAATATTTATCTTTACACAGCCTTTAGTAGTATTACCCTAAGCATATCAGTTCCATTTGATATTAATACCAAAATGAAATTAATGTATTGGTGCTGTCAAAGGAGAGAGGGGTGGTTCATCATAGATTTTCAATACTTCATTGTAAGAAAAATGTTGGCATTTGCCTGCATTGAACCCAGTATGAGTATCAAAACCACCAAAGAACATAATTTCTTATACTGCTTATTCCATACTATTACAGAATGTTGAACTGTGAGAGCATTTAATATTTAAATCACATTTAATTGTTTTACAAACTCTTGTGAGGGAAAAGTTGGCATGAATTAATATAATAGCTATCTATTTGTTTGTTTGTCCTCATGCAATATCAGTAATAATATTAATAAGAATGTTAACATTGAAGATGGTAAATTGGATATTGGGATAATGTAATCTAGAACAAATTCAATGTTTTTTTAGAACTGTGCTCCCTTTTTAATATATTTCATTTAAAAGTTAATAAAATAAGTAAAATCATCTAATCACTACTTTACCTTGATTGGTAGATCTTTTGTGCGACTCTCAAATAAGTGTTCAAGTTTATCACAATCTAATTTTACTGAAGACAGAGTTTCCCATATTGTTCCCTTTCGAGAGCCTTCCTTTATGGAGGAGAAGACTGGATGCTCCAAGTTAGCTTCCTTCCAGTGAAGACGGACAGTTTTCTTTTTCTTATTGGGAAATTCAGCTGTTCTTTTCAGTGTACTGTTTTGGCAATTGATTACAGGTGGGGGTGGTGGCATGAACATTGGTGCTGGTTTTATCCCACCAGCACCACTGACTGGAGGAGGTGGTGGTGGTATACCATTTATAAGATACATTGGTGTTAAGTCTAAAATATCTTCATCATCTTCTGTGCTTAAGTCTGTGAAGTCCCAATTCAAAATACGCAGTTCACGTTTGTTCATATGCAAGATTTTTTCCCATTCCTTTTTCCGTACTTCTTGCGGATTTGGTATAACTTCCTCTTCAGGAATTGAACCTGGTTGATTTGCCCGACTTAAGCCCTGAATGGCTTGGCTAATAGCACCACTGACATCACCGCGGCGACCTGCCTCTTCCCCTGTGGACTCCTCAAGTGATGATTGCGACTGCAGTTTTTCCTGAACAGATTGCACTTTGCCACTGTTATTTAGGACTTCTATCTGTTGTGGTGACAAGGGAGTAGAGGGTGACTTTAAACTCTCCATCCGTTTTATAATAGATGGTGAATTGTGAAGGCAAGTGGAAACCTTTCGTGAGTGCGGTGTGGGTGAAGCGGTCGTATATGTCATATCTAAGATATAACGTTTAGTATCTGAAAGTCCAGCACTTTGGGGTGTTTGTGGTCCATTGACTAGTCGCTGTGACCCTGACTGGACAGGTTCAGCAACTTGACATTGTCCTGGCCTTGTATCTTCAACAGGGTTTGTTTTCGATGATTGCACTAGATGATTGGCAGGAGGCTCAGAAGGGCTGCTAGGTACTTTTTGACTTGAATGTAAAGGAACTTTCTCATTTGATCCTGGTGAAGTATAATAACAATTAAAGACAAACAATTATTATATCTGAGTCTTGACATACGATTTGTTTTTGTGTTTAAACATTACTCCACTGCTGTTCTTATGGCAAAATATTTCAACCTGCCACCTAAATGGTCAAAGAAGATGGTAAGGATGCATTGTGGGCTTGGTACAGAAAAAATACAAAATATAGATACAAATATATAGTAGATACAATATATATGTATATGGTAGACATATTCAGAGGATAAGATAAGGTAAGATAAGATAAACTTTATTATCATATTTCAAACAAGTGAATAAATATAGGTCTTTACAATATTGATAATAAATCTTGCATTTATAATCATTATTCAATTTATCATACATCTAGTAACAGAATTATTGTAATTCAATTAAGAACATATTAAAATAGTAACAGGTAATGATGAGGCAACACTCTGAGACTAACTTTGAATAGTAGAGCAGCTAAGGAGAATAATAATACGCTTTTGCAAGAAAGCATGAAACTTCAATTGTGTGACTGGCATTGACTGCCAGCAAAAGCTTGTGTCAAATACAATTGCATCTTTAAAGTTTGTTTCATAGTTCTGCCTCATCATTACCTGTCATCAATATTATTGTTCAATCTAGCATGGCTACACAACTACTATTATTATATTGGTGAAAAAAAAAACAGATTAAATTGCTAATGTGGAAATTTACTCAACAACACAGTGAACAAAGCATATTACAACAGCAAATATAACAGCATAACATTTAATAAAATTAAATGAATGTAGCGAATTTGCCATCCAAGGGTAAAGCCGAGTAATCGCTACGTAGTATGACTGTGCTAGACAATGCAATGCCGTCTGCTGATTGCCAGTGGCAGTCTGAACTGACCATGGTCACGTTCTTTATAGAATTGACGACCGTCAGGCGCAGTGAGTTTAAGAGCTCACACCTATTTCTTTAGAGTTGGCACTAATAGGTATATCACTAAGTAATTCTGTTGTAGAGTGAACATAGAGGGCAGCATCATTGCTACAAACCTTTCTTGATAAAAGCAATCAAGAGCTATTATGGTGTGACACAGAAGGACCACGACAAAAATCTTGAAGAGCATGCGAATGGGAAAGACACAGGGTGTCTCAAAAGTCTTGATACCTTTTTAAAGATTTATATCGCCGGGACAATAATTTGTACCGTAATGTAAAACTGAAAACATGATAGTCTGTAGAATTATTTTGGTACCAAAATTTCTGTGTTCCAAAACAAAAGTTTTCCTAACTGTAAAACACTTAATAAATACATGCTTATGCAAAAATCGCATATTCTGCTTATTTACATTTTCTTACCAAATATTGTCAAGAAAGGATGGTTTATGCTCACTTTGGTTGCTAATTTAGTTGGAAAACTTCAGTCATGTTTGTCTGTCTGCTGCTTTGATTGTTTAATTAATCTGAAAAGTTGGTTGGTGAATAGATCTCCTTAGACTTTGGATACTGCATGTCTAATGACATCAATGTTACTTGTCGATCTGCCAGACTTTTTACGACCACAGCAAACTAAACCAAGTACAGATCCTGTTGATAGGGATTTGTCTACCTGTGCTTTTGACATTGATATAATCTCTGAACCCTTTCTGAGTAAGTTTGACTGGTTTACTTTCGACGTAAACCGAACAAATTCAATTTATTGATGCTCTATGAGGTAAGCCATCCTGTAGCTTTTGAAAATCAGTGTTGACCATATTCATAGTGTGAAAATGTAGCAAGTGAAGGCTTTGTTATTGTTGCAACGTCCACATGAAATGTGAGCAATGCTCAGGCTGCACAGTTGTGACAACTTTTCACATACGGGTTCTGCAAATTGAACAATCTATGGTATTTCATGTTATGCAACCAAACCTTTTAGCTATTACCTTTTATATAAAGGGATCATGAATGAGGTTGAGTTTGGTATCAAAGTAATTCTACAAGTTTTATCTCTGAAATATGTTTTTAGCTTTAGATTGTAAATGATTTTAGCAGAGACATGAATCTTTAAATGATACCAAGACTATTGGGACACTCTGTACTACTGTATCAATGAAGATTCTGATATTTCAAAAATATATAACTCATTGAAAGAACACAACTTGATGAAAAATGACAAGAAGAACTGCATAAACAATCTCAATGTCACTACAGGAGTTTTGCTCTGTTGAAGGCCAACAATTATATACTAGTCAATCTTTAATATTGAAATCAAAAACACATATTTAAAAGGTATATTTAGATAAACAAATTTTTAAAAAACACAGCATTGAAGAGGATAGGAACAGAAGAGATGTGGTGGGTGACAAAAGTAAAGGCACTTTAAAAGGCGAGGAGTAAAGCAGACAAAGAAAGGTATCCAGACAAACCAGTTGAATTTGAACATTATTAAGATACCAATGATAGAGAATGAAGGAGAGAACACGAAAAAAATGACATTAAAATAAAGCAACACTGCCAAAAAATATTTAAGTTGCAGTCAAGCGCTGTGATTTTAAATGTTTGCCAGATTTCAAATGCATTTCCTTCTTTTACATTGGACAATAAATTATTTCAGTATTCAGAAAAATACAAATTATTCATATAATTTTTTGAAAGTGATGATCTGAAAAAAAAAACAACAAAAAAACCAATAAATACCAGATATGAGTAAGAAATAACGGGAAAACACTTTGACAAAAACCTTGGAAAACACAGAATTGCACTAAAATAACCATAAAAATCAAAAAGATGGAGAAAAAAAAATCCACCTCTGTTCAGAATTTATCATTGGTTAGCAAAGGTAAAATTTTGCTGTTGCTGAAATGAAACTAGCAGTGGAATAAATCAGGCACAACATAATAATGTTGCTGTCTTTGGGTGTTGTGTATCATGCACCTACCCGTACTTTCAATAGAAATGCTGGAAGCACACGATGACCGATCTCCTGCTTCTTTGTTCAGACTTGACAAGGAAGAACAACTTGAGAGCGAGCACTCTTCTTTTTCAATATCTTTCTCCCTCCGTCGTTCTTTTTCGGATGCTTCATCAAGATCTTGTTTGCTCCGTCTTCTCCTGGATGCGATTCCATTTGGCAAGGCTACACAGAAAATTGTTAATTATTCATATTAGTGTCAATAAAAAAAAAAAAAAACACAAACAAATGTTATATAAATAAGAACATACACTTAACGTTTTATAGGCCAAGTATTAGGCTTTTCTATTCTCAATTTGTTTAGTTTTCATAATTTGAATCATGCTTTTATCAAGTAGCATGCATTTATAATACCTTCTTATAATATTCTTTCATGCGAAATAAAAAGATTAGCATAGCAAAAAAAATATTTCAACACAAAGTTACAGAAAGATATTCAAAAATTAGTAAAACATGTAAGAACATAAGTATGTAACAATTTTAAAGGGCACTTAAGAGCTTGGTCTGTATTTAGTTATATGTTGGTGATCCAATTACAGAAATGCTGAAAAATTATTCTTGATGTCACACATTGTAGAAATCACTTCCAAGATGAGGTGCATGACCACTCAAATGTTGTAAGCTGTAGGTATTATTATTCTTTTTAAATCTTTGAGTAAGTTGGATTCATGTCTGCCCTAGTCCCTACTTGAAATCATGTCTGTCCTCATCTCTACCCTTGGCAGTAGATCTTGGATTCATGTCTGCCCTCATCTCTACACTTGGCAGTAGTAGACCTTGGATTAATTTCTGCATCTCTACCTTTGGCAGTATACATTGGATTCATGTTTGCCTTATCTCTACCCTTGGCTGTAGACCTTGGAATTATTTCTGCATCTCTACCTTTGGCAGTATACCTTGGATTCATGTCTGCCTTCATCTCTACCCTTGGCAGTAGACCTTGGATTCATGTCTGCCCTAATCTCTACTTTTGGCAGTATACCTTGGATTCATGTCTGCCATTCATCTCTATCCTTGGCAGTAGACCTTGGATTCATTTATGCATCTCTACCTTTGGCAGTATACCTTGCATTCATGTCTGCCTTCATCTCTACCCTTGGCAGTAGACCTTGGATTCATGTCTGCCCTAATCTCTATCTTTGGCAGTAGACCTGGGATTCATGTTTGCCCTAATCTCTACCCTTGGCAGTAGACCTTGGATTCATGTCTGCCCTAATCTCTACCTTTGGCAGTATACCTTGGATTCATGTCTGCATCTCTACCCACAGTAAATAAAACTGCCTAAAACACGTGCATTATGTACAAATCAGTGATGAACTCTATCTTAGATTCTTAATTGTGTGACCAGTAACAAAACTAAATTTAAATTTTGACAAATATCACCAACTGCTATAGATATTTCCTCTTATCATAAAAATAATAATAAATAATAATAATAATAATAATAATAACAATAATAATAATAATAATAATAATAATAATAATAATAAAAACAATTAAACAAGATAAAAATGATGAACAGGAAGTGGTTTATTAATTTTAGTGTTAGATAGAATTCTACACAAACAGCTAAAGTATGTGATTTACCAGTATTTGGATTCTAATCATAGAAACTACAGTATATGCGCTTTATAAATCTAACCAATAAAGAAAGAATAACATCCAACATTAGCCTTCATGGAAGAGATGGAAAGAGTCTACCTACACTCTTGTTCCTCTGGAAGATGTAGGATGGTAGCATCCCCAAGGATATCCTTTGTGGGGAATTTGAAGAAGGGACAAGACCAGTTGGACGTCCAAAGCTACACTTTAATGACACATCTTAAAAGGATATAAATTGCTTTTATATCAAGCCATCCAGCTTTGAATTGTTAGTAAGTGATGAACAAGTTGGTATCAAGCTGTACACAGTGGGGTAATCCATCACGATAAAAACTGACAAATCTCACTTCAAAACAGAACTTATCGCGACGATCAAAACAAACCGCGATTGGAGACAAGTTGAGAGAAGCCAATTAAGGAGAGGGACAAGTCTGATGTCATAGTGTCACATGACCATTATAAACATTGTGAGGTGGGTGGGGCTTAAATGTTGTTAAAATCGCTATAAATCATGATTTTTTAAAATTATGATAAACAGTGTGATTTTTATTTCCATATCTCATGGTTTATATATACCTAAGTGAATATAAATATCCAACATAGAATGTATGAGGTTCCAATAACTTTAATGATAAAACAGTGGTGGCTGAGCATTCAACACGCTGCAGTATCTCAAGTACAAAGCCAGATTAAATTATTCAAGTGCCAAAAAAGTGAAAACATAGGTCAATCAAAGAGTGGACTGATCAGCCATCAAAGAAAGTGTACACCTAGAAAGTAAGTGTTTTCTAGAGCAATTGAATGCTGTCTCCCAGCATCTTGAACTGATGAACAGGTGCCATAATAGACTTGGGTTTGTTAGATTAGTCTCACAAAAACTGTACATCTTGTATTAGTTTTTTATCTATTTTTCGCTCCAAGTTTTCAATTCATAAAATATAATTTGTAATTATAAAAATTACTTAAATCATTATTAATACTAATAAACAAATCAATATAATAATTAATATAGTAAAGGAGTGAAGTCAAAAATTAAGAATAAATGAATGAAAGTGAGTGAATGATTAAATGAAGCAATCAATGAAAAAGAAGGAATGACTAATGAAGTAAAAGAGAGGGCAATTGAAAAAGTGTTTATACATGTATATATACTTACTGTCAGGTGCAAGAAGTGTTTGAGAAGTCATGGATGCCTTAGAAGCTGAATATGCAATGACAGAAACAAAGGTTGCAAAATACAAACGCAACATAACATCTAACTTTATAGCAGAAGTGCGAACACATTGACAATGATTATAATCAAAATCACCAAATGATGAAAATGATTTAATCTAATCTAACGACAAAAAAAGTTTCAATAACATAAAATAATATGCTTCAGGCATGTAATTTACCCTAAAAATATCTGAAAATTGGTCATGGGCTGAGGTTTGAAGCACACGCTGACCATTCTCGGCCGACCATGCTTAGTTATCCCAGCTTGAACTACTGAAGGGTTGAAGTAGCTCCATGCTATGTTTCAGACCTAAGTGTGAGTATTTCATCGCTTATAAACTAATTATATACTTTGTGGCTGCCTCTCATTAATATTGACAGTAACATCAGGCCTGATATACCAGTATAAAAAAACATCACCAGCACCTTGCATCCCTTTGCAAAAGGCACGGTATAAATCCCCATATTATTCAAATAATTTCCTCAGGTTTTTATGTAGGTAACGTAGCTGCACATATATTTTTCTTTGGCTTTAAATTAAGAATTCTACAATAATCTCCATAATATTATTATTATTATTATTACCGTATTACTACTATGGCATTGCTTGAAGGTTTGCATGGCGAAGTAATAACATACAGTTTAAGCTTGCGATACACCTACTACGGTATTATTATTATTACTGTTATTATTATGGTATTATTATTATTATTATTATATATAACAGAAAATAAGACAAAAAATAATGATGCAGACACGTTGAGTTAGACAGTAGAACACAATATAATTTATTTAGGGAACGAATATTTCTTGTCCTCAAGACTTCATCAGCGTAACTGATTACAGAAGTTGGCAAATCCTAGATCCAATATAATACAATAAACAGTGGGCAATAAATAAAGGAGGGTGATTAAATGAGATAAACAATAATGGAAAAATAGGGATAATGATATATGATGGAAGCAAGATAATGAGTTAAAAGTGTGGAAAACAAAGTACTCTGATATCGAGTAGTGTAAGCGATAGCCCATGATACAGATAAGTATAATGGCAATAAAAATCATAAGATAATATATAAGCCTAATGTACATACATATATATGTATATAAAATAATATAATATAATATAATTTCAAAACAAAATTTAATGACAAGAAAGATCGACCTTTCGGGTCCATCATGGAACCATTCTCAAGATCAAGTAAATTGAAAAAACTAAAAACAAAAATATAATAATATTACTATATATAATAATTATTATTATAATATAATAATAGCCATTAACAAAATAAAAAAAAACAAAGTAAACTAGGTAACCCTAGACACAAATGTAATGTAGAAGTCAAACTTAAATATAGCATTATACAAGTAATATGGAATATAACATGGTGTACATAAAATAATGATGCAGAATACGGTGATATGAAAAAAATTCAAGTGTGTGTGAATGTGTAATCGCTCAGAATACCCATGTCACGATTAAGGCCTAAAATGTCAGTGTTGAATTTGATGAGCGTCTTCTATGGTCGAGAGATGGAAAATTGTTAGCTAGCAGAACACATGGGATGTTGTCAATAGAGTGGCCAGGAGAGTTAAAGTGTTCAGCGACAGGGAACCCCTTGCTCTTGCTACTGACGGACTGTTTGTGGTTATTAAACCCGAGTCTAAATTTAGTTCCAGTTTCGCCTATATAAGAGCCATGATCACAGATATTACACATAAGGAGATATATAACATTCGATGAGTCACAGGTGAGGGGAGGGGGATTGATAGAAGAGGTGTGTGGGAGACTAACAACATGAGGTGCTTGCATACTTTACAGCATGATTTGTTGCATTTAATATTACCAGGGGAAGTCGGGTTAGGGAGTAAATTGGACGACGTGAGGATAGACTTGAGGTTGGGGGGGTTGGCGGTTAGCGAGTAAGGGAGGGTTGGGATACAGATTTTTTATATTAGGGTCCTGTTGAAGGGTACAAAAATCTTTCTTGATAGTGTTGGCTAACATAGTGGTATGAGAGTAGGAGTTAAAAACTAATGGTATACGGTCAGAATCCGATTTGGGTTTAGGGTTTAAAAGTTCAGAGTGGGGGTGTGAAGCTGCTTTAAGGGTCTGGGATTTAATAATTTTAAAGGGATAACCACTGTTAAGAAAGTGGTTTGGTAAGGGAGCATATGTGGGCTTCGTAGTCAGCTGGGTTAGAGCAAATGTGTTTAATACAGAGACACTGGCTATATATGATAGATTTCTTCAAGTTGCTGGGGTGGGAACTTCGATAGTTGAGATATTGGTGGCTATCAGTAGGTTTAGAACAGAGCGTGGTAGAGAGGCGTTGGTTAGTAATGTTAACAGTAACATCAAGGAAAGGAATGTGGGTGGGCGAATATTCAAGAGTGAATTTAATGTGGGGATGAAAAATGTTGGCGTACTTCTCGAAGTCGAGGAGAGCATCAACTCCATGAGGTCAAATGAAAAATTTATCATCGATATACCTATGAAAAAATAACGGTGAAAGGGGATAACCAGAAAGTAGGTTTTCTTCCATGAAAATATTGGCGTAGTTAGGGCCATTCTCGTACCCATAGCCGTGCCTTTCACTTGGAGGAAATGTTGGCCATTGAATGAAAAATTATTATGGGTGAGAATGAAATTAGTAATGGAAATAATGTATGTGCTCGTTAGAGAATGAATGTTTCATATATATATTATAAGTTTGGTTGATAATGACACTTTTATTGAGTCATATACTTTCATTAATTTTTGCAGAGCATACACATATGTAAAAAAAATTACATTGGACTGGATTGGATTGGATTTATTCGGTGTAAACGCCAGAAGACTTATTTCAAGTGGGGTCCTTCTGGTGGTGATTGGGCAGTACACCGGGAGACAATCCCTACTCTTTTCCGAAGAGTGTATTGCGTTCTTTAACGTGCACATGGGCCATAAATGCACACGGGACCAACGGCTTAAACGTCTCATCCGAAAGACGGTGTGCTTGTAACTTGTATTTCAGCCCTCCAGCTGAAACACAAGGAGTGGCAGCGATGAGAATTTAACCGGGGACCTAGAGATCTCCACGGTTCAGCGCACATACCATGGCTAACACCAGATTAGCCGACTGAGATAAGCTTACAACATTGAACTACCCCAATTATGTATGTGCACTATAAAGCCTGCCACAAACAAACGGAATTTGCTAAGCTTAACTGATTTATTTATCCATTAAAAATTAAACTTCATGTTGGTTTAGGTTATTGTGTACAAATTCCAGTGGCATACTCAAGCAGTTTAGAGAGGGAAAAAGTACAATTTGCTTGAAAATGCATCATGCAATGGAAGCAATCTGGCCAAAGTGTGCCCATTAAATCTTTGTAATTTTGTTTTGATTGTGAACATGTTCTATGTTTGATGAGGGCGATAAACTAAAGCGTGTGCAAAAAAAAAATAAGCAAACAAAATGAAAAAATAAAACAAACAAATCCTGATGGTAAATCCAGTTAAAGTTGGTGAGAAGGCAAAGCTGCATAATTGGGTGTTTATTTACACATAAACAAGTAGACTCAACTCTCCTTCTTATATGATTTTTTTTTTTCGGTTTTCTTTATAAATTGCTTATGATTAATCCACATTAAACTGTTTAATACATGATATATTGTCAGGCGTAAGTAAGGCAATTCCAGGTAGATAGCAACGAATGTTTTGATATTTAACTCTAATAGCACTTATAATAACTTTAAAGGAAAACTAATGGTGTTTTTATTTTAAAGTATGGCAATTTCAGACAAAGTAAATAATTAGGCCAATAAAAAAAAAATCTTGTTTGCCACGTTTTGGAAAAATCTAAAAAAATGGGTAGGTTGGTAGGGAAAGTTTTTATTTTATTTTATTTTTTTTTACCAAAAAAAGTCCATGCCTAAAAAGTAGAAAATACACAAAAATACAAGACAGACAAGAGCAAAACCATCGCATAACTCTGTCGCATTGCTTACCGTCGCAAGATAGCCTTATTCCAGCCTTTTTAGTTCATTAATAAAATATTTTTCGATGTTAAAAAAAAAATTAATAAAAAACTAAAATGCCGACTCTCAATTTCGAACATTTTGGGTTAGTCGAAAAATAATTTTTTTTATTTGGCCTTAATGCAAGAATATAACCAAATCAAAGAACACAGAGCAGAAAACCTTTTAAGGAATAAAAAAATAATGAACATTCTTATAACAATGACTGAATTTTGGTTTGAAATGGATATGCTTGAATAACGAAGCACATACTAAGAGCAGAGTATGCTTTGATAGCCAACTATAATAGCATTTAGAGTAACTTCTATGGATTCAAAAATAAAGATGTTTCTTACAAAAAAAGTAATAATTTAGGATTGAAATGGACTTGATTAAAAAACATAAAATAATAAGGATTGGTAATTAAACTCACTTCCTGACTGGTAATATGTGTATAGACGATAGCGTGCTTGTCCTAAAGCTTTGTGAAGAAATTAAAAACCTTATTATATGACTTACAAATAAATTTTATGCAGCTATCTATTTTACTTTTTTGGGAAGTTTTTTTGAATAACAGTATTTGAGTTTAGTTGCAATATTGGGAGGTTACTCAAAAAAATTAATGAGAATAACATACAAATAATATTAAATATTAATTCTGCCAATCAGGTATTAACATATGTTCTTAAATTAATGTTAAGATTAATAATGCCACAAAGATAATTAGTTATTCATTTTATTAAAGTTTATAAAAAGGCTATTTTGAAAAAATAAATTCAATAAGTACACTAACTTTGGACTTCAATAATTGGTGTTTGTTGAACCTCTGGATCAGGTTGACATTCTGTTGTTGTTGTGGATAGACCTGTAAAAAAATGAAAAAAAAAAAAAATGATACCTGAAACATCTATGTCATGCAACATTCTCATTACATCTCTGTGAAAATGCTTAAAAATTTACAAGGTTCAATTATTGTATTTATTCAAATAAACCCCTGCTTTGAATAAATTCCTCCCTCAATTAAATAAGTATGTTTGTAGACATCTGCACTTCAAAATGATCTTACTCCAGTTTTATTCAACCTAAGAACATAACTGAAAGACCAAAATAAAGCTTATATACAAATACATCAATAACTAATTTTTATTTTTTGTACCCCAAGACTCATTATTATTATTATACACTTATTTTTCCCTCTAATTATTAATACTGCCACACCCTATCCCCAAAATTAATAGAAGAAAACACCATTCTCAACAAATTATTAATGTTCTACTTTAGTAGAATTACATTTTTTCAAACCAGGTTAGGATCAACAAGTCTTTATAAAGGTATCAGAATAACCCATAATTTGCAGCGTCATTGTGCAGAATTGCGTACGGGCGTGGTCCGTGACTACCTAGCCACTATTAAGAGGGACTTATACTTGCTACTGTCCATGTTCACATAACTGCGCAACAACAGGGCCTTAAATGAACCATAGCATCTGGGTAGCCCCCTACTCTCCAAAAGATGCAAGGAGTTCTTTAAAGTGAGCCAGGTGTGAACACTGGACCTCTATGTTAAGTCCTTATTGAGAAGACTTGGTTCCACCAACCGAACCCTGGGCGAGGAGTGACTGGAACCAGCACCGATGTTAAGACTGTAGTTAGCAACACCCCTACCTTACCGCTCAGCCACTCTACACGCAATAACACGTTTCGACAGTATTGTTGTAGTTCCACATTTAAAGTGAAGTTAAATGGCATTCATTGGAGTATATACATATCCATTCTACACACAAAAAAACATATGCCTCGCTTGAATAAGCACCTCCCTCGAATAAACCCTCTCAACAGGGCAATTATCTGAATAAATACCATAATAATTAATTAATTAATTAATAATATATGTGCAAATAACATCTACATACAACAACAAAAATGATTGATAAAAAAAAAATATAAAGCAACAAATCTAATGAATTATAAAACTGTAAAGAACAAACATGAACAGAATTATTTGAAAATATTCTCAAAAAATAAATTATTGCAAATAAGATAAGCCAATCCCTAAATTCAGAAATAATACAAAAAAGCATAGAATTTGTGTAAATGTTTTCTGCTACCACATGCAGAAAATGAAAGTTGCTATAACTCACTATCTGTCGAATCGCTTCCTTCGTGCCGGCGTCTGCGTCTTCGAATGGATTTCACTTTAAGCAACAAATGTGATAACAAAACAAAGGAAAAAACAGAAAGCAGAAGAATGAAACTGTGATGGTGCATAAATGTGAATATTACTTCTACTAAAGATAAACTAATTAATAAAAAAATCTCTTGTAGAAATTAACATATACAAGGCCTGTGCAAGAGCTAGGTTTATATGCAGATTACGGCCAATATCACTTCTGAATTAAAATATTCAGTGGCTATACATCATTTTATTGGGTATATTTTGAAACAGCGCCAAAAAGTCTCATAAATTTTCTGTATGTAAACATTGAAATAGCTTTTTAACACTTAGACTTGCTTTTAATATCAATGTTTCATTCTTTTCCGCTTTAAAATATTTTTTTCGTTAGAAATTTAGTTTTCTGTGTCTCCAAAAGCCTACTGCTCAAGATTTGTTTTATCAGAACTTTTTTTTCAACAAAAACGAAAAAAAATAGGGCCAATGTTGATTTAAAGTCATTTTCAAAAAGATATATAATCAGTTGGCCTGTTTAATAATTAAAATGTTGTGCAGTTCTCCAATCATCACATACACACACTTACTAGACGACTGTCACATTGGACTTAATGGATACACTACAAAACAGACCAAAAATTGAGTTTGTCGGTGTAAAACAATTATTAAACAAACAACATGGCAAATATGGTAATCATTAGATAATAGAAAGTATATGAGACATTTTCATTTTCCGTAAGTGATGGAGAAAAAGAAATAAAAGTGATAGTGGCTTAAATAAAACAGATAAGAGTGAATGCAGGTGATATGAACAACACATTGAATAAAGAATAAAAAATAAAAATGACAGTGCAATTAATCAGATGAAATCACAACCAATATTAGCACAGTTAGCACCTGGTGTAATACAATAAGTGTACCTTCATTTGACACAGGAGTTGGCGATACTTCAATCTCCTCGCTATTTCGTGATCGCCTAGGTGTTATCGTTGTTGATGACGATAATTCTGTGAAAAATAATAACATTAATTTATTAATAAATAAATAATAATAATAATAATAATAATAATAATAATTAATAATTGCAGGTTTAGCACATGGTTAATATGTTAATACATAAAAGTCGTTTACCATCACTTGAAACAGTCTTTGTAAGTGTTTCTGCTTCTGTATTCCTTCTTGATCGTCTGGCTGTTAATGCTGTTACTGTTGATGATTCTGAAACCCAGTTAAAATAAAAATGATTTGAATATATTATGAATTTAAATTTGGTCAAGAAAAGGGTTTCAAAAGAGCATTATTTGAATTGTCTGCCTTCATAATGGAGATGCCACATGGTTGTTAATTATTCTTTCTCTCTCTTCACTTTTATTGCAACAATAAACAATTTAAAAAAAAGGCTGACAGGAATGTATACTATCCAAAGGTTATAATGAATTAAACAGGAATAATGATAACTAATAATAATTATATTTTAGGAAAATTATCTGTCTTGTTGAACCAAGTAGTTATGCTTACCTTAGCAACGGTTTCGGCAACTGCTTCGAATCAGCCTGAGGAAAATGACCAAAGCAGTTGCTGAAACGGTTACCAAGGCAAGCAACTACTTAGTTTAAAAAAAAACAGATAATTTTCCTACTATGCTTATGGACACAGATAAAAATCTTTGAGAACAATAATACTAATAGGACATATTGGCATAATGCTATTGGTAATGGTAATGGTAATGGTTGGAGACTTATATAGTGCATAATACATGGTCTCTATGCGCTCGGGACTAGATGTTGCACTTTACAATAACTTTCTCCTCCCCTAAGGGTCACTTCACGTCTTCAACAGCCAGTAAACCGGCGCACTTTCATCTGTCCACGACAGGGGCCAAATGAACCAGTACACCGGGGTAACTACTCATATCGAAAGATGTACTGGGTTCTTTAAAGTGCCTACGGTTTATAGTCCTTATCCGAGAAGACTTGTTCCACCACCATAACTATAGGAGCGAGCCGGCCGCGAACCCGTGCCAATATTGTTGCCTATGATCACGGTGCCCCTGCTTTAACCGCTCGGCCATTTTGGCCCGCTATTATACTGTATTTTTGTCTAGTATACAATATATACAATTTTTCTACCTTCACTTGCTACAGTTGTTGTAGGCCTTTCTGTTTCTCCATTTTTTCTTGATCGTCTAGGCGTTATAGTCGTTACTGTTGTCAGTGATGCTAACCCTGTCAAAAACCATAACTTTAATTTAATTTTAAATTAATTTCTATGAAGCAAGTTTAGTCTGAAATGGGATTGTTCATGAACACTTTTATATTTTCTGTCTATGCTTCTCACTTAGTATTGTAGCAGAATATTAAGTGCTTAAAAATTAAGAAAGAATTTATCATAATGGTTTCTTACAATTTCAAAGTCAAAATCATGATTTTATAATAGTTATTTTGGCATTTGAAAAATGAATATAGGAGCTTGAAGACCCTATCGAGTCCCTGCATTAGTATATAATGAAAATGTTAAATGAAATGTAATGTTAGGGAAAATCAAACTAATTTCTAATTTAAAAATCATAAAATTCAGAATAAAATACGACAATAAATTGATAATTTGCCATTCTTTATCTGCATCCACTATTTCAAAGCAATATTCTTACAGAATATGTAAACTGTTTATAGAAGTGAAAAAAATAAATAACATTGTCTGACAGTAGTATTATTACTGGCAACAAAAGCCTTGGCTGAGAGGTAACCTTCCTACTTCGTGCACTAAAGACCCTGGTTCAAACCCGCCCAACATCAGGTTTTAATTGGATTCAGATCACTTTGCTCCTTGAATAACTGAACAAGTGTTAGGCAGGATAGGGGACATTGTATCCACTATAGGGTGGTACTGCCTGTGCATAAGGTCCCCTGGGGCAAGCCAATATCCCCAATATTTTGACTTGGACAAAAAGTAAAAATTTAATTAATTTAAAATATACACATAACAAGAAAAAATCCAATAATGAGATGAACATAAAGTGCTATATAACATATTAAGAGAATAAAGTAGTATGAAAACACTGTTGAGTTCACATGATATTCCTAATTACACCATCTACATAAAATAACCACTTTGGATTTAAAAAAAAATTATTATTTTGCTATAAGACTTACTTTTTAAACTTGAAATTATCTTTTTTTTTCTATTGCATTTTATACTGACAAATTAAACATACACCGTAAAACCTTAAATAGAAGCCATGTGCTTCTATTTTTTGCGAACTTGGGATGGACATCTTTTCGAGATGTGTTACCTTTTGAGGTTACTCTTGCTAAGTAAAGAGTGGGGGGGGAGGGGGCTTTTATCAATATGAATGCAAATTTTGGGAATTTCTACTATAAAACAATAATAGGGCCATTGTAACATCTGCTGGTAATTAACTGTAATAACCAGCATCAAATCACTTAAACCAAGCATGTTTTGAATAGATTTTGTTTCTTTGAAATTCATGTACACACAGTGTATGTACTGTACTATCTTGAAAAGAAGCCCGAGGCTACTTTTGAAAAACTATGGGGAGACTTTTTTTAATACCTTGTTTAGCGAACCCGCAGCCTGCAAAATAATGATGATTTTGAATCCGGCGCCACAAAAAAAAAGGAAATTTCAGAAAAATATAAAAGTTTTTCTTTACTTTCATTATGCCCTCCGCTGCCTTGAAATCTCAAGAAATAAAATATGTACATTTCTTCCTAATTATATAAATTTAAAGCATTTAACCATCCCCTTACTACACTGTTTACATTCACCAATAAAATTTCATTTTGTTCGGATTTTGTTGGCAAAACTATTTGCTATTAAGAAAACTAAATTTTATCTTAATTCTTTTTCTGCCCTTCTCTAATGATCAATAAAAATATAAGTTTGCAAAACAAGGAATAAAAATAGTCTCCCCTAAAGCTTAAGAGGTGGCTTCAATTTGAGATGGGTTTTTCTCAAGAATACGAGGTTTTATGGTACAGTTTGTATGTTTTTATTAGGTTTTTAATCACAAAATTTTAGGTTCTGATACCATAGCTGAACAATCTTGGGGGTCTACTGAAAATCAGCAGTCTCCCACACTCTTGCGAATTGGATTGGATTGGATTTATTTGGTGTTAACACCAAGGATAGCCCACGAAAGTCTAGAAGAAGACTCATTTCCAGTGGGGTCCTCCTGGTGGTGATTGGGCAGTACACCGGGAGACAATCCCCATCTCTTTTCCGAAGAGTGTACTATGTTCTTTAACATGCGCATGGGCCAAAATGCACACGAGACAATGACTTAAACGCCTCATCCAAAAGACGGTGCGCTATTGTAACTTGTATTTCAGCCCTTTAGCTGAAACACAAGAAGAGGCAGCGATGGGAATTGAACCGGGGACATACAGATCTCCACGGTTCAGCGCACACACAGTGGCTACCACCAGATGAGCTGACTGAGCTAAACTGCTCTCAAAAAATCTCCTAAAAACTCTCAAAGAATCGCCTAAAAGTTTCCAAAAACTGTCTCTTCCGCAAATTCATGTTTGCATGTATTTACTACGGTAGTACTATGTCTATGACATCAACTAGCAACAGGTATGAACACAGACAGCAATACGTCATTCAATGTGTTAAGCACATTAAAGCAGATGTCCCACAAGTGGATTAACCAACTTGGCACCCTGAAAGGCTTTGATAAACTGTGGCACTCGACCACCAAAAGCAGCTCAGTAACAAAGCCGTATCACATGATACATGGGTCCAAAGTCTCCAGGAACTCGCAGGAGTCTCCCGGAAATCAGTACGGCCTCCGGCACTCAAGCAAGAATCTCCCAGAAGTTAACCCATCTCTACAAATTTATAATTTTGCATGCTTTCACTGCTTTATTATCGATTGTCTCACGGAAGTCAGTGCCTGATTGTGCAGCAAAATAGAATTAAAAGTGAGAAAGCTTTTTAACTAGATCATGATCAGTAATGGGTTTGGAGAAGGGGAAGCCGGGGAGAAATGAAAATTATATTCAAATTTAAGTCTGAGAGGGCCACTTCCGGCCATTTAGAGGTGTCATATCATAAACTTTCTTACCTTAGCTTCAACCATGGTAGGGCTTATGTGGTTTAGACCCTCCATCTGTAAAAGTCCCTTCCTGCCCTCACCCACCCCCCTTCGACCACTCCCCAATCCTTCGACCCACCACTGCAGATCTCCTGGAAATGACTTTATCCAACTTGGGACCCCTGCATGATAGCACTGTAATGGCATACACCTTTTTATGCACATGCTTAGAAGTTTTAGGGTGCCCTTACCTACATGTATGTGCAATATTTTCCAAGGTTTTGGAATACTGTCCATTAATTTGAAAACTATATAATTTACTTGCATGCTAATAAGCAAGTTAATGAATTAATATTACTAATATTATATTTGGTAACAGTTTAATACTTTAAAAATTCTCTGAAGAAAATATTGAAAATAGTGATTTATTTCAGTTTTACAGCAGTCTTTGGGTTTTTTTTTTTTTTGTTACAATGTAACTCCTGGTATTAAAGAAAATACAACTACAAATTTCCTTAATTTTTTACCTCTATGCATAAAACTCACAGTTAAGTATTACAGAAGTACATAACGCACAATGGATGTATACTTTGCATGGGAGGAAAGTTAAAGATTGGAATTCGATGCTAGATCAAATTTTCGAGACCTGCCAATACTGTATTTGCTTGTGCTCTTTTTGAGACACTGCTCTAACCACCTAACCCAAATATCTAAGCTATTAAATCATCTAACATGCACCATAAAAAAACATCATTTGAAAAATTATGATGAATTACTGAAGCAAACCACCAACAAACACTTCATGCATACATACATGCACTATGCATTTATATACTTGAATTTAGAAAGCTCATGCTTTATTAAAGAAACTAACACACAATCCTTGTAAAACATCTGCACATGGAAGGAAATGCAGCAAGTATAAAATCAAAAGTGAAGTAAAAGATTATTAGAATAATACAACAAATATTATTGAATACAAATATCATTGTCTAATATATTGCAAAAATACTTCATACATAAAAATATTGGACATTGGTTAAGTTTGACTGCAAAAGGGAGGGCCAGAATACACAAAATTCTCACTCATGCAACAAGATGAGTGACCATTTTTTTTCACGGTAAACGAAAGGGGGGGGGGGAGTGGGTGGCTAGCCACCCTAATAACCCCCCTGATATATAAAATTTAAATGAGTAACATAATCTATGTAAAAAAGATATCACAAACATGTTTAATAATGATACAGAACTTATAATTTTGAATTGTATACCTCCAAATGTAGGAAACTGAGAGTTTTAAAGGGAAATTTGAATATTGTATTTTTTTATATTGAAATAATAATCACAATCATGCAAAATGATGACAGCATGAAACAGATTTTTGTACACATAAAAATTCTGCACACAGATATGAAAACTTAGACACTAAAATAGTCAACACACATTCAATGATAGAGAAAATGTAATGACAACGTGCATAAGATTTGAACTCTGCAAAATGGAAAATTAAAAGTTACACCTTTACAAACTTACTCTCTTCCCTTTCACGCCTTCTGCGCCGCCACCCAGATAAGTAATCACCTTTGATGGAATAAGCAACAAAACAGAAATTTGTACCTTGCCTTTTGCCAAGGGATACAAGGCACAATAAAAATAAAAATTAACTAATAAATATAATAATAATATTAATTATTATTATTATTATATTATTATTTATTCCATCAATAGATATCAATGATGGGGAATCTAATATGTCTGCCAGACTGGTTAATAAGACTTTCTAGATATAGCATGTCGAGCACTATAATTATGAACTTGGTTCGTAATACACGATTTAATAATCAAAAGTTAATTTAATATTCAAAATTATTATTCTGAATGTGCAGTCTATATAACATTTCTAGACTTGGCCCACTGTAACCTCCTTATGTGTGTAAAATTTGGATAAAATCAAACACATTATCAAGTATGAGGGTCAGTGTAAATTCTGATCGCATTCAGCATCATACTACCTTTCATTTTGTGTATGGTTATGCTTTTGTAACAGTTCTTTAAAAGTATTTACAAAACTAATTAGTATTATAGTTTGCAAAGATTATTATTACATTTATCATTTTACAATCATGCAAAATCGATTTTGAAATATTTGGTTTTGACATACCATTCGGCAAACTGGGTTTCATCAAACTGGATAGATAGCATTAGGTTTGGGGAAAAAAATTGCTGTAAGATGTAGGGGGTAAAAAATACACTAAGAGGTTATGTTAAACCAGCAGAAAAAAAAGCAGTTGAAATGAGTAATAAATATTACAAGACTTACTATCAGTTTCAGCTTTAGGTGTCTCGCCATTAATTTGCTTAGGTAGGGTATCATAACCTTCTGCAAAAGACAGAGGTTAGCACTGGTTAACAAAAGCTTCTAATCACAATAAACAGCTACAGTATGTGAAAGCATGTAGGCCTACTGAAAGGCTTTTGCAATATCAATAGTTTGAATATCATGGCATAGTATTATGGTGTCCTCGGTCATAAAATACTTTTTTCTACGTTTGCACCTCTCTTTATCCTCCAGTAAGATAAGTACCTGGATACTGTAGGGCAAAACATACTTCCCAGCAAGCAAAGGAGGTTGGTGGATTTGTTTCTATTAACCATGCATATGTACACAGACAAATAAATGAGTATATAGATTTTGACCAAAATTAAAAGTGCAGTTTATATCTTGAATATGCATGAATTAATTAGATTGCTTATGATGTGTTACAATATAACTATAAAAATTAGACTATATATTATACAGGATATTAAATAAATGCTTTTTAATAGTAGACAAATAAACATATAAAGTTGCTTCACGCTCCCAATCAATGCAGTTTGGTTGATAATGAACTAGTATTTGAAGCTGGCAACTTTTATGATCTTCTAACAGAAAAGTCCATACTTCATAAGCAATCTAATTACTTCAATATTCATGCATATAATAATCAAGATACAAACTGCATTTTTAATCTTGGTCAAAATCAATATATTCAGTTATTATCTCCGTACATAATAATAATAACAATAATAATAATAATAATAACAATAATAATAATAATAATAATATTGAATATATATAAAACAAAAATAGCAGGCAAGTAAATAAAAGTAATTCAAATTGTAAAATAAAAAAACATTAAGTATAAAATAAGGATATGTAAAAATATTTGTTAGTATCACAAGCGTCTATTACCAAAACATGCCAATTAAACTGCAAACAAAATAATCCAGGCTACTTCACGTAACAAATGAAATGCGCAATTTTTATGAAATGTCAGTGACACTTTTAATTGTATTCAGAAAATAATTTATTCAAGAATTATGACAATATTTTGTTATTCAATATATATATATATGAAAAATATTTTGGGGTACATCATGTGATACTGCAATTAGGTCGTCACCATGGTATACCAAAATAATTTAGTGAATTTGAATTTGCTATGTGACCTTCATAGAATACTTGTTATGCCTCTGCTTCTATGCTTTGTCGACACAATTGCGCTGTATGTGTCATAACGAATATCTGCTAATTGGCCCATGAGGTATGACATCATCAACCAGAAATCACAGTGTCACATAAAACACCGTACATACATCTAATTTACAGGAAGGCCTATTGTTTTCTTCAAGCAAATTTTAAAAAGTAACTTGTACTAATAAAAATCACTTTTTTGCTTCTGCTGATTCAAATCTTTATAAGATTAGATTATTTTATTTTAAGAAAGAAAATTATAACCTTAAATAATAATATAATTTTTAAGAATCAGAGAGTACAAACTGATTAGTTATAGTATTGATAGATTATTATGGCTATAATAATGTTGTTATTTTCAAAATAATAATATTGAATGTTATGGTTATAATTAGAAAAATAATAATATTGATTAAAAAAAACTATATTAGTGTAATATAAAGGTCATGCGTGCAAGTGAGGCACGCTTACCATCCAGTTGGCCCTCAACTTCCTGTTTATGAGACTCTTCATCCCCAGCATCTGTATCACCTTTAAAAATAAACAACCATTATTTAATGTAATATTAAAAATAGATTGTAATTTGTAACACCGTAGCTCTCTGCATGTAATAGGTCAGGTCTAAACGTGGTTCCAAATCTATTTATAGTGAAAAAAATAAATGGATAGTATTAAGCTATGTAGGCTAGTTGGCAGCAGTGTTATGTTTCAATTGTATGGTAATTAATCGCTCATCACGAAGATACAGTCTTCTATTCTCTGACCTGCTAAACTCAGTCAGGTTAATGCAAATGCAATAACAAGCCTCAGAAATACGCAATGTTTTTCTCCTTCACATAATATCTACTGTAGCTTGAGTTATAAAATAAGAGGTTAGAAATTAGTATCTGTTTCCAGGATGTCCATGCAGACCAGACAGAAATAATATTGAAAAACCTTAAGACATTAATAAAAAAACTCAAATTCACATTAATAGATAGGCCTAATTTATGAGAATGTAATCAAATCATGGCATCTGCTGGGTAAATGACTTTAAGAATGGCTAATGTTAAGTTTAGGAAATTTTGAAATGTTCTACAACAATTGTAAAGTAACATAAATTAAAAATGATGAAATAGAAAAGTTCACAAATCTAAACTCATTAAAAACTGACAACATATAAGTATGAGTAATAATACTAAGAAAACCATTCAATATGTAATATGTTACATCAGAGCTGTAAAAAGTTTTTTTTTGTTTTTTTTTTTGCTGGACCAAGGTCTAGTTTTGCCAAAATAATTGCTAGCCCTTGTATCACCTATTGAACACTGGTGTAGTTTTAATGTATTTTTTGCTAGCCCAGCCCTACAATACTCAAGTCCCGGATACAGGACTCCCAACTTTATACAGCCCTGTGTTACTACACAATTGTGTTTATCAGAGATAACAAGGAATGAAAAAACAATAAACTCGCATTAGGATGATTAAATTCTGGTAATCACACAAAATCAATTCAAACAAAATCAATATGAAGTAAATGCTTGTTAAATAAAAATCATAGACGGTATTATACACTCTCCACTCAAATAAAACTAAATTTGATGAAAATCATTCCATTAAACTGATGAGGAGAAATACTAAAACTTTCAAGTTTATAGAAATGATTAAAATTGACATTCAATTTCATGACACCACATGCCAATACACATGCGTCACTCACTGGTAGCCTTATGCTTCGGGAACCGAGGCCGCCATCTCCGAGAACTATATGGAACAAGTTCTTGAAAGAACAAAGAATAAATAAATAAGTTCCCTTTAACAAACAGAATGAGAAATATAAACATTCTACACACCAATGAAATTAGTAAACAACGACAAACCAATGTATCACACACTTATTTTATACAAAAGAAAAATATAAGGAATTTCTCTAATATAACCATTCTACCAAACTATATCTAATCACAAAGATTGAAAAAGATTTAAAAAAAAAAGAAAAAAAAAAGAAAATACATGTATGAAATTCCATTTTAAAAACTACTGTTACCTTTATATTCCTGAAAATTTAATTATATTTACAGCAAACTTGAAACATTCATAGCCTACTTATAATAAATTGATAAATATCAGAAAATGACTAGAAAGGATGTTAAAAAAATTGTTATTGGAAAAAAAAAATAACACTGAAATTGAACTTGAGTTCAGGCATGTTAGTGGAGGAAATGCAAAGCAATGAGGACTGTGTGGCATACCCTCTGTGTGAGTGGTTATCATTGTCGGGGGAGACAAGTCACCTTTCGACAGCAACTTCAAAATATCATCCTCATCATCAGCTTTCGAGTTTTTCTCTATATTAGGAAACAAAACATGTACAATACAGATGGAAAAATCTTGAGGTCAAAAAAAAAATTGAAACTCTTAAAGACTTAATCTGTTTTTAGATCATGCAGTATAAATTTAAGATTTGAAACATGTATGCTACCTTATAGTGGAAGGTGGACCAAAAATTTATGACCCAAGAAAGGAATTATTTGTAACTACTGTATCATTTATTCATTACTATCAACACCACCAAAACTAAGACAACTGTATTTGGAATCATCACTACATTACTAAAACTTTTTATATCATTACTATTATCATCACTACATTACTATAATATTTTATATCATTACTATTATCATCACTACATTACTATAATCTTTTATATCATTATTATTATCATAATCATTATTCATAAATGAAACAGATACATACAAGTACCTTGGTGTACTTATCTCAAGAAATATGAATGATCATAATCATGTCGAATATGTAATTAAAAAAGGAAATCGTCTTATCGGTTATATAAAATCAATTATCAATAATCTAAATAATTTTAATAGAGTATACTATGGGGAAATTGTCAATATTATAAAAACTAGATTACATGCTAGTGCTTTAATATCTATGTTCCTGTCTCTTATACACATCTAGATGTGTATAAGAGAAATTTTTTATATCATTACTATTATCATCACTACATTACTATAATATTTTATATCATTACTATTATCATCACTACATTACTATAATCTTTTATATCATTATTATTATCATCAGTACATTACTATAATCTTTTATATCATTATTATTATCATCACTACATTACTAAAATCTTTTATATCATTATTATTATCATCACTACATTACTATAATCTTTTATATCATTACTATTATCATCACTACATTACTATAATCTTTTATATTATTACTATTACCATTACTATTATCATGGAACCCCCAACAAAATTCAAAAGTGTTGCACAATGTTAGTGATTACAATATGACTATATATTTATATCATACACAGTATCTTAGCTCTCTGTAGTGTAATTCTGTAAAACTTGTTATTAAAGATATATATCCAATTTGTTAAACACCCATCACTAGAGTAACAAGAATCACGTTCGGCACATTAGCTGTGTGCCAGAGGTGTAAAAGTCAGGCAACATGATTCTCGCAAATATTTGCTGGTTTAACTTGATTAAGCTTGGGTCCTATTGAAGGGGAAAATTCAATACCTCAGGTAGCAAAATTTACTTGAATTTTGAGAACCACCTGGCCACCAGATCAAACTGGAATCTACAAAGGCCAATGTCCCACTTATATTTCATCTAATTTTAAGTAATATTCTCCAAAGAAAACAAACATTATAGCAAATAGTACAAGGAAGATGTGTATACATTCCTTTAAAATTTAGACTTGAATTAGATTAAAACTAGCCAAGTTTTTGAATTGAACGACAGCCCCGTAGCTAGGCTCTTCCAAAAGGGGAAAGGGGGAAGGGGGAAATTTTCTGGGCATGGGATCAAGGGGTCAGTGCAAGGGACCTGAAGCCAAAGGAATTTTTGTGTTTTATTGGTCTTAATAATATGATAATAAGTCTGCAAAAAAACATTTTATCTTAGTCTGGGTTAGTCTGGGTGGGTCTGCAGTGTATTAGGTTTAGTTGGGTTGGACTCATTTGTAAGTGGGGGGGGGGGGGGGGAAAGTGGTTCGCCGGAAAAGAGGGGATTTGCTAGAAAAGGGGGTTTTGCCCGAACCACAAAACTCCTTCGGCTATGGACTTGAACAAGATAACGAAAGCTCTACAATGTTTTTTTTTATACATCTTTTCCTTTCCTTATCACTTTTTCTAATTTATAGAAATATTCTATTATATTCTCCTCAACAATGCCTTGAATAAGCTGATTGATTGATTGATTGGACAAACAAGATCGCTCAAGTGATGGATCATCACATAATAATAATAATTACAAATAAGATTTACATAGCACACATATCCATTTTGGAAAGTGCGCAAGGCACTACTAGAAACAGAGCAGGAGCAAACTGAAACTTGAAAGCATGGAAAAAACCCATGAAATATCCTGAACTAACTGGGAAAATTATGCAGAAGAAACTAGCATCACTGCTTTGTCCACCTGCAGTTTGAAGCCCTCAATGACTACTGTTGCAATGCAATCTCATTATGCCATAGGTCCCAATGCAATGTTAGTATGTCATAGTAGAGTATGTGGTATGGTATATTCTAGCGATCACTGGATGTAAGTTAATGAGGTTCACTTCCTAGATACCAACAAGTTCCAGGATGGAAAGTTAGGGATTTATTAAGACTGGCTAAAATATGAATACTGACTAAAAATATTGATGTGAAAATGTGGGAAATTGTCAATATTATAAAAACTAGATTACATGCTAGTGCTTTAATATCTATGTTCCACATCTATGTTTTACAGTATAATAATTTAATTTTAAAACTTTACCAACTTTAGATAAAACTTACTCTCCACTACAGTTGTTTTTTTAGGGGTTTTTGCCCCAGATACTACCGAACAAGAAGGTTGTGAGATATTGTTCTTGATGATGCTTCTGCTGTTAATGCTATCATCTTTTGTAACCTCTGACTTTGAAATTTCATCCTTGGATCTGCTGGAATCTGCTTTATCTAATAAGTATATTCATATTGACACATTAACTCGTGTATTTATTCATTCAATAAAATGAGAATATGCCTATTGGCGGAAGTGATTAAAGCGGTGCATTCAACTTAACTAGCAATTACAAAATATTTAAATACATTTGATCAAGTATAATTATTATTAATTATATATAATAAACTCTATCCAATAATATATAGTTTCGATTTTTTAATTCATGAATTCTAGAGACAGAATTTAAATTACATGAACATTTTTTTTTTTAAATTGTGACTTTAATATGCTGAATAAGTATCACTAAATGGAATGGCTAGATGAAGTTATAGGGTTAAGTTGCTATACCAAGTTCACACTGACAGGCAAGTACTCACTAGCATCAGATGTGGAGTCTCCGTGCATTAATAATGCCATAATTTCATCACCATCTAGAAAAAGTTGGTGGGTTTAGAATTTAAGGAGTAAAATATTAAATGGAATATTTTCTTCCTAAAACTGCACTGAAATATATAGTACATTTGACAATGTTACAACCCGTCCATCACACACAATAAGATTTCTAAACATGTGTTTAGGTATCATATTGAGGCTTTGTTTGAATATTAAACCAAACATATTTCAAAATTTAAACAGTAACTACATTTTTTTAAACCATGGAACTATATTAAAACACAAAAATGTATTAAAAACATGATTAAATACAGATTTTGAAAAAGAAAATTGAGATCAATAAAAAAAAATAATGGAATAAATAAGATAATCAAAAATTATCATTTAAATTGCTTTAACTAGAATTGTTATCCTCAATTAATACGATTCTTGGTAGGATTATACTTTAATTTTGCTTATTATCATCATCATTATCATTATTATTGTGCAATAAGTGCAAATTATTATTACTAACAAAATAAAGATTTAGAAGACTTGCTAAAACCAATGCACAATACAAAACTGTTATAATCTCCATACAATCATTAATAGTACTTTACATAATGGTCTTAAAAAGAAACATACAAAAAACCTCAATCTAAGAAATAAAATTCGTCACTATGTTAGCATTGATCAGTTCAAACAATATTAGTAAAAAATTACAAAATAAATGGTAACAATATAAAAAAATATTGTATTAAAAACACATTCATAAAAAAGACTATCAAAATAAACAACAATTAATAGGCAATTACGGAAATTTTAAGTATGGTTAAACAATTGGAACAAAATTATATTTATTTTAAACTAATCAAAGATTATATCATCAGTCACTTCTCTGATGCCAACATATTCCAAATTATTCTAATTTATCACAAATTACAAAGTAATTTTAGCAATAATAAATCAGAAATTCATTCCATGCCAATTAAAAAAATATTACTGTATCAAAGGTGCCTAGTAAATAATACTCTAATCTAAAAAGCTTTAGAAAATTAGGAAGTTTTGAGATTCTTTTTGAATATAACTAAATTTGCAGGAAGCAGAAATGGGTAATTGATTCCAAAGATGGGGATCTGTATCAAAAAGGAATGCTGAGCATGTATTTTTTGGTTATTTTTAAGTGAAGTGACATGCAGAATAGGGGAGATACTAAACAATATGATGTTTTATAACAGCGACTTGTAACAAGTAAAACTAGTTAAATGTATTTCTTTCTTAAATAGGAAGCCAATGTCATTAAGGATGGGTTAAACGTGTTTTCAGTTAATCAAAAATTTAAAAAAATAAATAACTCACTCTAATGTACCTATACATTACCTAGCTATTAACCTAAAAAAATTCATAATAACTTCATAGTTTTAAAGGTATATTAGAAATTAAATTTAAATCTACTAGATGGAGATAAGCAAGAAAAGAGTTAAAAATGATTGTGATAAAAAAATCTCAGGTTTTCACATTGTCACTATGTAATAATTAGATAAAAACTTTCAGATGATACAATGTAATTCCGAACTGTTGGTAAAGTAAAAATAAGTGCTAAATCTATATTTAATGGGACAACTCACTCTCTTGATTTCTTCTTCTAGCTCTATAACAAGAAATTCCATCCTTAGGCTCTTCAGAGATAGTGGTATCACAAGAAGCTAAAAGATTTTTCAGAAAAATTGATGACACTGTGCAAGTATTTCTAAATAGGAATCAAGTATGTTCCTCAAAAAATCATGCAATGATTAATGAGAAATTCATCATTCATATCTGGAGAAAACAGCACTTCAGGCAAGCACATTCACTAATCATGTGACCATGCGAGAACAAATAAATTAAAAATGACCAGAAAATGCTGATGAATATGGCATAGTATAAAAAATGCATAGTAGGATACCAAGTTCCTTGGATTTAGTCATATAATCATAACCACAGCCATGTTGTTGTAAATATTTAAAAAAAATAGCAGAGCAACATCGAACTGGATAAAGTGTAATACTTGTAGAATCTTTCACACAACCACATAAACCATGTTGATATTCATGCTAACATTCATAAAATGTTCTTTAAATTGCAATACATGCTTCAGTTCTTACAATCTATTTTTAAACATTTTTTTTTTATCAACATCCAACCAATTACTAAAATGGATGGAATGGAGTCTGATTACTATTAATTAATTATTAATTTTGTTGCCATTGAATATTAACATATTGTCATTATTGCTCATATGCTTATTATGAGATTTGGCATTTGTTGCAGACTCAGGTACAACATAAAAATGTCATGCTACAAAAAATAATCTGATGATAAATCATTTACCAGCAGCTACCAAGAAGTAAATTAGAGACCTTTGTTACTAAGATCTACCGTTGGCCAGTAAATATGCAAATACAAAGTTCCTTATTTCAACAATGACTTGAAAATTGCCTCCCTCTCAAAATCAAAATATAAATCACCAAGAAAAAAGTAATGAGAAGGTTTATTTAACTAATATCTTCCTATAGATTTATAGAAGTATACATTGTGGATTAAGTAGTTAAGTAGTTAAGTTTTTTCACCCTGAAAAGTCGCACTTTCTTACTTGATAAGTAACGCCACAAACTTAGCAGTGCATGGTAGGGGAGCCGTAAGCTTATCCTCGGTGGAATCTACCAGAGCCCAACAAACTGACACCCAGGTACCTGTGTGTACACGGTAGTGATGGCAACGCTATCTCAAAATTACTTTTTAAATATTGACATACTGTCAATATTGCTCATATGCACTCCGTGCTCCATTCGCGTTGGCGCCTGTTCATTAATTAATGTTGCTTTTTGTTTCTTGTGGCTTAAAGCGCTTTGAGACAGATTTTTCTTTTTTTGGAAGGTGCTATTTAAATATATGACCATTGGATTGAAAACTGATCATTGGATTGAAAACTGAATAAAGTAGACCTTGTAGGACATCCTCAAAATAGATAAATATTATTAATTAACAAAACATGATACATAAAAATTGAATAAAATTTATGAAACTCAAAAATGCTTTTACGAGATCCAATGCAAACTTTCCATTAATTTAAATTTCAAACATAATTTTAAAAATCATAGCATTACATTTAGTGATTCTAACCTATTTATCTAGGTATTCAAATACGATGCATAACCTAATTATGTGACCTACAGCCTATAGCATTCAAGTCAAATTACTTGATTCTATACATTGAATACATCATCGGCTGAATATGCTGCAATATAAAATTGAACAATGTACTATGTACAATAACTCCCTGTGGATATTGTCAGGCACTGTCCTGGTTTCTTTGATGACTATTTGTAAGCTGTTAAAATATATAGATTAATATATCCTTGTTTACGGGGGCCTTTAGGTAGGATTTGGTTTGCCATCCTAAGTTATTTCAAATTATTCTAAATTATAAGGCACCAACTTAAAGCTAATTTATTCCCAGACAACATTCAATAATATGACATTCATTCATGCATTAGTGATTCATTAAAACATGGTCACTTTCTTTTGGTTACAAAATTATATATTAGTGTTTAATCACACCATAAAAACCATGTCTAACTTGCATGACTTACGATTATTACTTGGGTTAGGTTCGAATGATAGAACCTTCCCTTTTGGTTGTGTCTCTTGTGATTGATCAGTTTCTGGCTCTTCCTTTATTGTCGTGTGTGATTTTTTTACATGGTGCATGCTCCACCAATCTAGCCAATTGAAATATATCAACTCACATTCAGATATTTTAGATTTTTTTTCCCGAACCATTAACTGCTAAAACAATTTGATTATAATAATTATACTTAACATAATACTTTACATAATAGTTTATCTGTGTTGGTACTCAAATAACAAAAGCTCACTTTTGTTCTCAATAGAAGAAAGTAATATCATACCATGTAGTGAAAGGTTGAAAATGCAATTGTAGGAATTTTTACCTTAATATTAAATATATTATAATTAAATACAAAAAAGTATCATATAGTATATAAACAACAAAATAACCTAGCATATGAAACTTTAACTTACTCAAATAAAATAATGAAAGAAATTAAAACTGTAAATTTGAAATGTAATTAAATAAGACTAAAACTTTGAATTTATATAAATCTTTATGCACAATACAGTGCCATTATACTACCACATTAACTGATAGTAAAAATAGGTGATTACACAAATTTTATTACACATTTAAATTGTATGTTTACTTTAATAGAGACCACAAAAATTTACAAACCAATTCCATATTATTATAATCAACACAAATAAAATTTATGAGAATTAAACAAGTAATGAACATGAATCATAAATTGCTCTGATAACCTATTTTTCATAAATTTGCTATTTTAACTATCATTAGCATTCCAAAGAAGCAAATTTACTAAGAAGAAAAAATCCATTATAAATTTGTTTTAATCACAAAGCAAATTTCCTGTTCAAAAATTAGAAGGGAAATCAAAGGACGGTGACTAATAAATGGTTATCATCACTATTAAAACATTTCACACATTCTATTATTTAAAACATACTAGATACAAATTGGTCCATTGAAAGCAAAAATTTAAAAATGAACCTATATTAAATTTATAACTATTAACATAGTAATGTAGTCTATCACAATTCATAAACATATTTGTAACAACTTCTAAAAACTATCCAAGAAAAATGTTCAACTGGTGAGAAAATGAAACATGATACCGGTAATCTAAAAATATATGCAATAGATTATTACAATGACCATGAATTTACATTTTGCCTAATTTCACAAGAAAGTCAAGGAAATAGATATTGACTCATTTCAAAACACTGACTAAGAAAATAAATTCCACAATAAACTTACTGTTATAAAGTTTTTCAGAAGGAGAAAATGTTTCTGAAGGAGAAGATGATGACAGAAATTATATAGAAATAATGAAACTTAGATGATGAAAACCAATATCAGACATACAATCACAATGATGAAATAGGGATTTCCCCTAAACAAACCTCTGAAAGGCTAAAAGTCACAACTATATTATATTGATCTTATTAAATTTCGTTAAGCATTCCATACTTCAACAAGGCAAAACAATTGAAATTAAATTAAAAATGAGGATGCATTAAAGATGACATTAAATAGCTACACACAACATCAGTAAGATGAAAAAACAACACTAACAATAAATCAATCTGAGACCATTTCAAGTAAATGAGAACATATTGTGTTCTACTATGTGAAGCTGTTTTGTGAAGTCAAGTGAACTTTTTCCTCATTTATATTTAGGAATAACTTCTCTACAAAAGATTACAGGTAACTACTTTTTGAAACGGTGAATTCTATCAATAAATTGTTGTCTAATGTTAAAAATGTTGGAGGATAGAGGTATATATACAGTAGAATAAATCAGACAGAGATGTCAGTTGTACAATAAAAGGATGCACAAGTAACAACAAGTAACAGTAATGTACAAGTTTTTTTTAAATTTTAATTATTCCAAAACCAACAGCAAGATATCACCACTGAAGCTTGTGAAACAAAAAACACTGCAGACAACAATAAAAGTACAAATTACATAAATGATAATAACATTCTAAATATTAGATAATTTTTTTTTCTAATATACTATTTGTTAGGAATATCCAGTTATAATTCCAAATCAAGGAATTTCTGATCAACTTCAATTTCAGAATTAATAAAAAACTGCAGTATTCCAAGCTTTGTCACAAGAGTTAGGAAGGAAATATACTAGTTTATAATGGAAAAAGTAGATGATGGTCTGGTATCACGCAATATAATAATCTATTCTAAAATGGTATTAGGTGGTGAGGCATAAAATGGTGATGATTCTTATAGTACTCACTGTAAGGACTACACTGAGGACTATCTGCTGTTTCAGACCACCAGGCTTAAAGAAAGGAAGAAAACATAGTGACCGTGATGATGATAGTGATATAGCCAACACAAAAAAATGTGAAAGCACCGTGAAATATGGATCGGCAATCCTGGTTAAATTATCAAGTCTATTAATCAAGGCTTGGAAATGGCCTCTTAAAATAAAATATATAGGCCTATATATCAAGGGGAGTATCATACATTTAGACCAGAGACCTGTACAGTATACCATACAATACTGTATACGAGGCACATTCTCTCATACAACTGAATGAAATGCTCACACATATTTTAATGAGGATGGGGTTGACAATGAAGGAAATGTCAGCTGCAGGTACAGGACATAGAGTATAATACTGTAATAGTTTGATTTAAAAAACCACCACAAAATATCGAAAATAAAAATAACCTCATTATATTATTCACTACTTAACTTGTCATTCACTACCCAAAACTCTACAAATTCTTGTCTGTCAAGTCAAGTAAAATCAAAATAAGACCTAACTTGTACAATGCTAAGATGGTGATCATGCAAGTTAGTATAACTTACTGTACTTAAGCAGTGTAGTTGGCATATGAGATGAAGCATGATTCTGCATCTTCATTGAGTCAAGATAAGTACTTGACATACCTACAGTATTTCAGTGGTAGCAGAAGGTGAAAAGGATAGAAAATAAAATGAAATGAGAAATAATGCTTCAAAAAGAATATGATGCAGTACAGATCAGATCATAATCTTAGAAAATATGCATACAACTTTCCAAAAAATTAAGAAAACCTTGAGGGACATGGGAAATTATGAAACTAAATTTTCATTATTAAGAAGTTAGGTCATAGAAACTGGATGAAAAATAAAAAGGAAAAAAAAATCAATAAATTAAAAAAACAAATACTGTAGTAACATTACATTGTCACACTATATTAAACACATTTAACGGCAATTTCTTTTACCATTATTTTTTCCGAACGCTCAGATGCAAGGAGGTAGGGGGGGAGGGAGGAAAGAGAGGAGAGGGGCAGCCAGCTTGGATTGATTCCTGGATCTGCCACTGTAAATCAATATTATTGTTTGTGAAAGAATGGTTGTACATGTATTATCTTAATAGTAAGTGTAGTATGAATTCCAAAACAAATTCACTGAAGAAATTTCGTTTTAGTGTTTTCTTTAACATGGGAAATACCTTTTTCATAAAAAAAAACAAAAAAAAAACGATTGTTAGCATGCCGCGTGCAGGCAATGATCACAGACGTGACTGTTTGCTTAAACATGCCTAGATCAATCTATCTGGGATTTTCCACACATGTACTTTACAGTGTCTACCAACTGCACATACAGTGAAAACAGGTCGCTTAGCGAGACGATATCGCCATGATGGTAAAAATTCAAAGAGCCTGGCAATATAAGGATAGGTCTAGCCTAGATGAAGATTTTTTTCGCCAAACAGTTGGCGACTCTGTAGGGGATTTTTATAAAGTTTAAAATAATAGTTTATCTTTTTTTTATTGTCAAAATGTTTCCATTACCTTGCCAATTGCTTATCAGGGAAAGCATTTTAATATATTAATATTTTTGGTCTACAAGTCAATATTACCAGGCAACTAGTATAGAACAGTACCTGCTATGCCCTGCAGTATATACTGTTTACCCAGAAAGTCCAGAAAATGAAAACATCTACTCAAAAACAAAAATCAACCATTACCTTTTAGGGCCTTTTCATACAACACGCCATTACATGCCTGATCAGCATGGCAAAGTTAAGAGTGTTGTATAAACGAGTTTGGATTCTGCAAGATTACAAAACCATCTGTAAAAAAGGCTACTTGAGGAATCGCCAAATTTGGATGGTTCGTATTCCCTGGCGATGCCTACTTGTTCCCTCACGCTACAGCGAGTGGTAATTAATTAATTCGACAGGTCGCTAACTTGAGTTTAATCGGCCGGGTTGGTAAAATATGTACGGTATTGCTGGATGTATTTAGAACAACCAACAATTGATAAAATTATGCTTACTGGTATCACGATACATTTGAAATGTTACATATAATACAATGTGATTCATTTCCTTGTATTTTATATTTTTTGTACTTTGATTTCATTTTTAAATTTGTGTATTTCTGTGATAGACCTTACTTTTTTGGCCTTTTTGTTAATTTTCTTTGTTGTGGATGCACTGCCTTTGCAGCTGAGTGCCACTGATATAAAAGTGTATATTGGAAAATTTATTATTATTATAGATAATATTTTTCTTTGTAATTACCGCTTGGCAAGTAATGCGGCGAAAAAAGCCCATGGTGTCATTCTTGTCTTGTTGCTACAACCCTGTGGCCTTCCACTCCATTTGTTTGTCCGATTAGCATCAGAAACATGGTTAAAAGTATTTAGTCTTCTGCCATTTTGATGGTACCCAATATTAAGCTGCCGTCTGTCGTTCCGAAACATATTTCCTCATAATAGACCATCAATTGCTTAAATGACTTTTTATAATAATAATAACTATATAGTTGTTAACATTATAACGGGAGAGAATTTGAACAGTCACTGAAAATTTGCTTTCTTTTGAGAACTATTATAGTTGAGGCCAAGCAAGGGCGGTGCTTTCTTTGTTGTTAGAGAAGATAGGTGCCTCGCGCTTTTGTTTTGTACCATGTATTTATACTGTAACAAATAAAAATTTTTTTAAAAACATGGCAGATACCTATGTTACAGAATTTCATTTCACAGTTATCTGGCAAATTTGTGTTGTCTTTGGTTAAAATCAAATTTAATAACAGAGACACATTAAAAAATCAAATTTTATATTTGAATATAAGTTAAAAGGAAAACAACTAGAAACATGTTATATCGTCATTGCAGACTTATAAAATCCGCATACGCCTTAAAACTAAAAGAAAATGCATACTTTTGGAGTCCGTACTGAGCCCAAAATATCCGCAATGAAAACATAACGTGTTTAGAAAGAGTTTTTTTATATATGGCAACTAGGATTGCCATTGCCATTCACTGATTTCGGTGAATGGTATGGTATGGTTCAAAAAGCAGTATTTATACAATGTCTACTGTACATCTCTCCAAGGAAATCAACTCAGTTAATGATGTTCAATTAGGATACTAAAAGCAAAGCCATGCAGGTAAATGAAATGGATGCATGATGTTACAGACAAGCTTTTTAAAAAAACAGATTAAAAGAACAAATATGGAATAGATCATTTTGTATGAAGCAAGCAAAGCACACATAACAATAACTGCATGTCCTAAAATACCATGCACATACTCACTGTTCTGTGACAGAGTGCCCAAGTCTTCATAGTCTTTGTCAGTGACTTGTGATTCTAAATGCATGTCTTGTATCATTTCACTAGTGTCCTCTTGGATACCTTTTAGAGCCGGTCTGACTTCAACAGTCCATAGTAAGTTTGAATCACTGGATACTATCTTCGAACTTTCCTTTTGCAAGCTCTTTACTGCAATATCTATACCGTTTTGATTATGTTTCATGGATGATTGAATTGGAGCTGGTTCATTTTCAGATTTTAGCAATGGAAATACAGCATCAGCATCCTCATTACTAACTGTATTCGGCAATTCAGGTTCCAATGCATCTGGCAATGGAGGTTGACATATTATTTTAAACTCTTCAGCATTTTGCCTCCTAAATATTCTTGGTGTTTTTTCAGTTTCAACATTTCTTTCAATTTCAACTACCTGACTATTTGGAGGTGCAGCCTTCAAAATGGTATTTTCTCCAACTTTCTCTTTAGTTTTAATTTTCTTGCCAACTCTTCTTGGTCTTCTGTTTTCTATGGATTTAATTTCACTTTCAACTTCAGCTAATTGTTTGTTTGAAAAACCAGCTTTCAAAAGACTAAGGATGTCTTCCTCGTTTGAATTACTTTTTGGGATACTTTTAGATGAAGCAGATACTGAATAACTAAGGTTCTCTTTTGTGTTAGATGTAGCATTTACAGATGTATTTTCTTTTGCAAGTGATTTCTTTAAATTTCCATTTTGATGTAATACCTCAGAACTTTCTTCTTGATGTGTTTCACTTTCCAAGCTCGAAGAAGAGAATCCACTTCTTAAGAGGGCCACTATATCATCTTCCTTAACAATTTGTTCTTTCTTAAATGTTAAACTTTCTATAACTTTGATTTGTTTACAAGCCTCTGACTTTTCAGCTACTAAGTTCTGAAGTTTCCTATCACTTTCATCAACAATATTACGGTCATCTTTTAATAATGGAAGATTTTCATTTTCTTCATTTACTATGTGTTTTTGCAACGTAGTATTAACATGTTCACTTTCATTCGTAGTTTTGTCTATATCCTTTTGATCTATATCACTTTTTTCATCTATGGCTGGATCAGTACAAATATTATCATCATTATATTTAGTTTTATGAAAATCGTTTTCTGTTGCCAAATCTTGATTTCCTTGACTCAAGAGAAGAAACAAATCTTCTTCCTCTGTTTTTCTCTTCTGAATTTCTTTTTCCTTTGCTTTTATTTTAACAGCCAAGTACTCCTGATCATTAGTTGGACCAGATGATAACATTGCTAGTAGCAATTCTTCCTCTGTTTTAGGTTGTTCTTTATACACTTTTACACAAGGGACTTCAGAAAAAGATTCATCATTTGACAAGCCTTCATTATCAGATATTTTTGCATTAGTTTCAACATCATATACAACTGTTTGTTCTTCCAAACATTCAGCAGTGTCAGAAGATAAATTTTCATGGTGTACTACAAAATCTTCAAGTCCTCCTTTCAAAATGGCAAGAGCATCTTCTTCTTCTTTCTGTTTTTTTCGCCTTTCCACTTTCCTTTTATTGTTTAGCTTCTCTGCCAATATCATTTGATCAGTTATAGCACCATCTTTCAATATCTTCAACAATTCACTGTCAATCTTTTCAACGTTCTTCTTCGCCTTCTTAATCTGAATTGTCTTAACAGTAATAACCTCCTCTTCTAATTGTTCTTTCCACGGTTTTTTTTTTTGAAAACTCATTGGGGGAATCTTTCGTTCATCTTTTTTCTTTTCAATCCTTTCTTTTGGCTTGTTAACTTTATCAAACTCTAGTTTAGACGACTCATCTTTAATAATACTTTGATCAAAATATTTTTTACATTCGTTTAATGCTGGTTTTGCATCTAATTGTTGGTTTGATTCTTCTTCATTATATTGCCATTTCCATCTTCTTCTACCAACTGGAACAAATGGTAGATCTTCTTCAACTGCATCAGGAAATGATACACCAGATGTTAAGAACTTAAGAACCTCGTCTTCTTCATCCTGCTGCATTTTGGATTTTAACTTTTCCACTCTAACCTTAACATTTAAATTTAATTGTTTCTCTATTTCCCCCTTGGTTTCATCCTGATCAGCTATACCACCAGTGTGGGATGTGGATGAGTTTAAACCATATACACCAGCTTCAACTGAAATCTTATTATCATTAACACCATCAGATATCTCTGCATCACAACTGGCTTCCAAATTGTCTTTCACACTTTTCAAAATATTTAAATTACAATCAACTGATACATTCTTCTGCAGCATACCTTTGTCACATTGTTGAACATCACTGCAATTTGGATTAATGGACACATCATCATCTGCAGAATGTACATCATCTTTAGATTCGACATTGTTATGAATCACATATGAATTAATAGACCTATCATCAACCAAAATTAATTGACTGTTACTTTCTTGATGTTGATTGTCAATTTTTGGAGGTTCACTGAATCCAGCTGAGAGTAATTTGAGTAAGTCGTCTTCTTCGCCACTTCGATGTGTTTTGTAGGAGCGACCAGTCAAATCAGTCCAATCACGTTTATCTGACTGAAATGAGGATGTACCTGTGGATTCAAGACTAGTGGATTCACTTGAATCAACATGACCAATGACTCTATGATTGAGACAAATTGTGTCTTCATTATTTTGAGGATGTATCACATCTGTTACTTTCTTTTTCAAATTTCCTTCTATGTGTGCTTCCAATATTTTTTCTTCCATCTTGTCAATCTCAATCTCATCCATATCTGTATCAAACTGATCATCTCCAACATCCTTCTCTGTACAATCAGCATCATCATCATCTTCATCTTCACTGCCCCTCTGGAGAAGAGTACCATCAGAAATTGGAAAACATGTTTCTTCTTTTTCGTCAATACTTCCAAAGCTTGAATCTCCCATACTAAGAAGCAGAAGAATGTCTTGCATGTCATCCAATATTGCATTCCTTTTTACATGGCTAATTTTCTCTGCAACTTGAAACAATGAAGGTTCTGGAGATTTTTTCTTCTGGGTACCTTCATAATGCTCTTTTTCAACTGACTCATGTTCTTCATACAATTTTTCATGACAACGATTATTTATTGTATTCACTTGTTTAGGCAATTCTAATGATGATTTAATATTCTGAAAATCTCCCTGACCAGCTATTGCATTTTCATTGACAGCATGAAAGAAATTATCTACATTAGGAAAAATCTCTTTCTGCATGTCACCCAAAGACATGCAGACATCTTCAGTACTCTGAAATACTGGAGATGCACATGAATTATTAGAGATTTCAATCCTTTGAGATAAACTTGATTGCTCTAAACTTAGATCTGTTGAAAATTTAGAGACATCACCAAATTCCTCAGCTTCAACACCCTTTAACTTAATATTTTGCATGATATCTACATTTGTTTCTATGGCATGGATGTTACCATCAACATCTTCTATTTGATCATCAGTCTTGTTTGTCCCATCAATCACTGGCTCAAAACTAAATTTATTTGCATGATCAATTAATGAAGGTTCACAAATCTGGTCCCCGTTTAACTCCTGGGTAGATGGCTGATTGCTATCAACATTTCTTTCACTCATTTCAAATTCAACTTTATCTACTTCTCCTAAAGTGGTATTACTTGATATACATTGACTAAGAAATGACATGGTATCAACTTCCGCTGCAGGTTCAATTGTAACCTCTTCAATTTCTGTGAAAAACTCAGTTGTATCTTGACTTTTAAAGCATTCTCTTTCTCCACAAATAGACTGATTCTCATCAATTGTGGGATTTTTTACAATATCTATGCTAATCCAAGTGTCTTGTTCTGCAATTATTTCTTGGTTGGCAAAAGTACTATCATCTGAATATGCATTTGTAATGCAATTCATGACATGCGTGTCATTAGTCTCCTTTTCTGTTGAAGTAGTGTCACTCACAGTGAAAAAATCGATTTTTTCATCTACCAATTTACATTGTATACCTTGCTTTTCTTTATTTATCTCTCCTGTTAATGTACTGACATCGGTTTTTCTCAGGTTTACAAAGTCATTATCTGAACTATCCACAGAGGCTTCTTCAGTATCATCAAAGGAGTTACATACTTGTGATTGAAGTTCAGCATTATCTTTGTGGGAATATGAGATGTCAACTGCTTCCCTGACATTAAAACTAGGCAACACTGTAGATGAGTTACAATCAGCTGATTTTCCCCCAGAAAAATCATTAAAACAATTGGATAAAATTAATTTACTATGTAATGGTGCTAGATCAACAGAGCTATTATCATCATTATCATCTTCTACAATTCTCATTTCCTGTTCATCTTTATCCTTCATCACATTTCTAGCATCGACATATTTTTGTTCATTTTCCCTTTTGCACAACTGGGTTCCTATACCATCATCAAAATTAATTGCTGTCAATTTATCATAGTCTTTGAGATTATCAGTTTCTTCATTGCAACTGTATTCCATTTGAGGGTTCCTTAAATAATCAGTGCTATTACTATAATTATCACCAAAGATAATGCAACCTGTTGATGTATCATCCTTGCTAATCTGTGAAAAAACATGTTCAGTGATATCACAGTATTTAGGCTGAATTGTTGAACACGCCATATTTGCTGTCGCACTGTCATCTGCTGTTACTTTGCAGGGATCGGTGCCATTTGTCTGAGGTACATTTTTCTCACTTTTATCCAACGATGAATTATCCGATGCAGACTCCACAATTAAATTACCCTTTTCAAGATGAGGCAAGGCAGGTGACTTACCTTGAAATAATTCTCCATAATATCCGCCAAAAAGTTCCTGGTGTGATACCTGTAATTGCACACTATTTTCTTTTTGTATCTGATAACCGTTGCCCTCTGTTGCCGGTTCTACTACTGCAGTTTTCCCTGCAGTAACTTTCTGAATGGTACAATAATTAATAGGTTCACAAGTGTTTGATTCAGGTTTTTCATCACAATTTTTTATGTCATGTATGTTCTTACAGTTCACGTCCTCATTTTGCCCACAGCTAGATTTGTCTGTATTAACACCTGTATCTATGGTTATATTTCCAATACCACTATAATCACTATTAATTTTGTTATCAACATCAAATGAATCTACTGCCTCGTGTTTAGCCTTAGGCTTTTCAATTTCAGACTGGGTTTCAACAAGCTGCTTCTTTTCCTCTATGGAGAGATTGCAAAACTTAACCCCCTGACCTAGCACATTGCACACTTCAAGTTTCCTGGTTTCTTGAATGTAAACAACATCCTTATATCTATAATTGCTATGAACCTCATCATAGCTGGTACCTGAGAGAATGTCCTCTTTGCTTAGATCTGCAACTTGAATGTTTCCAGATTCAATACTATGTACAGGGGTACTTATATCCTCATCACCTACACCAGAGTCTGAGTCGCCAAAACTTAATTTATCCACATCATTTACAACAATTGAACAACTAATATTATCACTGCAAAGGCTTTCTAAAACTTTTTCACCATTTTTAGTAGTACCGATCAAATCTTTTTCAATGACTTTTTGAATTAGAAGTTCTTCATTCTTCAAGGAAAAACTACCAGGTAATATTTGAGATAATTCTTCTTCAGTTTCGTCACTATCATCATTTGATTGCAGTTCCTGCCCCATGTTGACAATTTCTTTTTCTTCATCCTCACATGATAAATATTCATCTGATGTATCACCCACTGAATGACATTTTTCAACATAGCTGACAAGTGTATTTGAAGAATTGGATGGCTCTATACCTTCATTATCATTTGAAAATGGTGGGTCTGACACACCATCTTCAAAAAACTCAGAGCTAAAATCATTGCTGCTTAGATTAGATTCCCTTGTGGTATTGCTTTTAATTAAGTCAACATTATCTTCAGAATTTCTGATCTTAATATCATCATTAACTTTATGTTTACTACAACATTTTTCTTCAATAGTGTTTTGACTTACATTGCCTTTACTTTCTTTTTCAACTTTAATATCTGGAAGTAATATTCCAACTTTAGCTTCCTTGTTTTTGTAACAATCTCTACTTGATATGTCCTCTGAATTTGATTCATCACCTGGTGTATTTATCGCTATTCCAAATTTTACCCTCTCAAAATCCTCTATCCTTATATAATTCTTGGTATCATCTTCTTTCACAGTTAAATGATTTCCATTATCTAAATCCATGATTTCACTACTATTGAACTCACTCGATCCATTACTACATGCTTCTAAACTGTTGTGTAAGTTCTCCTTATCTGAGTTTAACTGTGCTCTATCTGTTTCAAACTGAGTAGCTAAACTAGGCTTAGGGTCAACAGTCTGCTCGTTAACAGCCACAGTGAGGTCCAATCCAATTATCCTATCAGCCAATCTATGCGCAGTGTCATCTTCAAAGTCAATCACAACAGCTTGTAGTCTTTTCTTTCCTTCTGAGATTTGTTCATACTTGTTTATTCCCACCTCAATATTTTCAGCAAAACTGTGAGATGCAATTGGTTCTTCCTCAATTGAGGCTTTATTTTTACTTTCAGCATCTAACCTTGAGCACAAAGGGTCAGTGTTTATATTCACATCCTTCAGCATCTTGGATTTGAGCTTACATTGTTCACTTGTATCACAGATGTCATGATAATTGGTTTTTCTTACATCATCAATTAAGTCATCTGTTTCATCATACCAGACCTTATAATCCTCAATGTCAACATAATTTATGTTCTTATTGTCATTTTCTTGAATGTTTTCTTTCGATTGTAAATTCTTGTCTATGATGATTTCTGATATTGTAGCTAAGTGCTTTTCAGCAACTATACCACTTTCTTTAGGTTGATGCTTTTGCTTTGATTGGTCTTGAAGATGTTTCTTTGCATGCTTACATATCGAGGCATGCAAAGCAGTATTGGTGCAAGCTTTTCAGAAAGAGAAAGTGAAGAAATAAAGCAACAAAGTGGATGATAGAGTGCTGTAACAGCAATGCAAAAGGGGGAAATAACAGTAACAGATAAATTAAATGCACATCTTTGATAGAATTTCTATTCTTCATTGATGACTAAGAGAAATACTGACCTATCGTTGAGATGTCCTCCTCATCACGTGCAGAGGAAACCAAACTAAATTAATGTTCATGGTGTATACATCATATAGTTTCATGGTTAGTTACCATTCCATGAAGAAGTTTCTGTGCAAATTTATGTGACATATCCATGCATTAGCTTTCAAAATTTAACTAATTGTAAAACTCTTCTTAAAATTAATATGCAGTTTTTATCTAGATGACTATGAAGTATGTACATGTAGGCCCTACATGATAAATTTCACTTTCCAGGCTTAAATAATTGTAGTGTTAACCAAACTACAATATCAGAATACGGAATACAGTAGAATTAAGCACGCATGTTAGTTCACACAATAACTGATAAACACTCACAGTTTATTGAGGTGGTACTTGGTTGTTCTGAAGTCATTGACCACTTTGGCTTATTGAATTTAGTTTGAGGAGACATATCTCCAAGGCTCACAAACTCGAAAGCATCAAGGGAAGAGGCTAGTATGAGAGGAAATAGATGTACAATAAAGGTAGAAAAAAATGAAAAATACATTTAAGATGACCGAGAAAGCAAGCAGTAACTGCAAGGAGAAGAGAATATGATTCAAGTTTGTTTTTTTTTTAACACCAACAAGTATACCAAAAGGTCCACTGATTAATCTCAGATAAGATAGTATAATACATACTCCAAGTATTGAAATACACGCCATCGTGTTGGGATTCAATGTTTCGACATTAATTATGTCATCATCAGGAATGATATATAAACCATGAATGTAATGCATACTTTAGAAACATATTATCAAATTTGATTTGCATTCATAATCATAAATTTCACCATATTTGCAATTACAAATATGGTGTATATATATACACACACCAGCGTATTTATAAACCTTAGTGCAAGTTCCACAGAACTTTAAATATTGAGGGCAAACATATATATCTATAAACTGATTTTCTTAACAGTATATGTAATTTTGTATAATATGTCATCACAATAACTACTCACTAGGGCTAGCCTTGGCTGGAGATACCATTTCAATATTCAGAGTATTTGCCCCATGTTTTCCATCAGACTCTGTTTTACTAGAATCTCTAGCCACTGAATCTAGGCCTTCAAATAGTACGGAATTTTTAAAGACAGAGAAAGAAAGAATGAAGTTAGACAGAAGAATATATAAATGAAAATTATTTATTTGTTCTATACTGTATATGCAAACATAATATATTATTTCCAATATTCATAATATTATCAAACTAAATTGTACCAGTTCACTTTTTACTAATTGAATGAGTTTAGAATGTATAGAATATTAATTAAATCACTTTTTATATTTATATCTTCCAATACAATGATTATCCGTATATTTTCTTTTAGTAGAAAAACACAATGCATTTTGCGGACTATGAAAATTAATCTGCAAGGCCTAAATTAGAGAAATGGCTGCCTTATCCCTTTAAAATCGTCATTATTGTAACAAAAATGGTCCTTAGGTAAATAGAGGGTTGATGGGATTGATTGAGAGAGGTATAGATAGAAGAAATGGGCAAGGATGGAAGTTGGAGGGGAAGTAAAGATTTATGATTGGAAAGAATTTATTGCTCTGAAATAATGTGAGTATAATAGTGGGATATGGCGAATAGACATCTACAAACGTATTGGGTATAGAATCATAATAAACCTTTGGGGGCAGAAACTTTCCCATGTTTATACTCTACACAGTAATCATGGCGTCTTCTCTATGTTACTGTTGTAAAGCTCATATTTCTTGCTGCATTTGCACATTTAAATGCGAGTTAAATTTTCAGAAATCGTTAAATATTCCGAAATTTACTCCGCTTAATATGGCAGATTGGATTTCGAGAGCAGTAAAGCAGACGGATGAAAAATGGTTGACTTTCCTTAAGGAGAAATACGTACACGGTAGGGTGATTGCCCACATTCCTAGGACGGATGGTCAAGACACAGATTACGTTCTCTAGGCTCATTGTTATCAGAGCACAGTAACCAGAATAACAGTTAATACTATAATGTAATATACAAATATTGACTGCTTATGAGGGAATGGTAAAATCTTTTTCCCCGAGGTGATGTGGAGATTATAGCCTATTTTCCCGAGGGCCAAAGGCCTGAGAGAATATATATATTATTATAGTTATTATATTTTACTGTTCCGAGGGGCAATAGATTTCACAGTTCCCCGAATCTAAAGCAGGCCATATGTAATATATAAATTTTATAGCATCCATCATTAAACCACATATCTTATACCTTTTGCAATTAGTCTGCGATCATTATATCGGATTAAGGTTTACCAAAGAGTAGGAAGTAAAGAGAGCACAGTCATGTTTCTAAATACTATACATCACTCCCTAGTAATGATGAAGTCGCCATCGTTGTCATAAAGTGCACCCGCTGAATTTGATTGTCTCATGGAAGTGTGCCTCACACACAGACAAACAGTAGTTATTTTAATAACTACTGTTTGTCTGTGTGTGAGGCACACTTCCATGAAAATAGAACAGGTTCAGACGAGGGGGTGTGGCTTTGTATGGCGTTCGCCTTAATCTCCTCGACAAAGAGTGGGCCCTGTCTGTAAACACACAGCAATGCAAACTACAGTCCGTACAACCAATTCCTCCATTGTACTCTTTGTACAGTTGTAAAAATGTTGATAATGTTGAACGACAGCTAAGAAAAAATAAGTTGTCCCTGGGTGTGTGTGTGTGCTACCCCCCCCCAAAAAAAATTAGGACCCCTAGAATATTATCAAGTTATGGGGCCTGGTTGATGGATGCACTAGTCTAGGCCTGGGACTCTACTGAAGAGGTATCCTGGTCCGAAACAGCGCAGGCCTAGAGGGGCCTAGGCCTACGATTGTCCATTATTAGGGGGCCCAATCGTCTGGAAATAGACTTGATCATCACGTGGGATGGGCCCGATCGTCCATCACCTGGCCGTAGCAGTATCACAAAACTCACCCCGGCATTCTTAAAACAAACTTCAGTCGTAGTTCAAGCTAAAACTTAAAAATTACGCCATTTTGTATTCTTAAGGACGCGAACCTCGCCTAAAATTATACTTCCGCAGGCCGATTTTTTTAGACAGCCCAGGGTCAGGCTAAATCGCCGACTTGAAATATTTACAACGATGAAAATGTGCTTTTTGTAACTTACGATAAAGTGAAATGGATAAAAATGATTGTATAGGTAGGTCCGATGTATCTCCACTCTGTTCAAGAAAAGGGACATTACGTTTAGCTTCCAAAAGGCAAAATTAGCATGTTTTGCAAGATACATGCAACAGTTCCTGATTTGCACAAAATCCTCTCGCGTTGCGATCCCATAGATTCACCGTAACAACAACAAAGATAGCGCCACCCTCGCTCGACCTCAACTATAATAGTTCTCCAAAGAAAGCAAATTTTTAGTGACAGTTCAAATTCTCTATCGTTTGATGTTAACAACTAATATAGTTATTATTATATAATATTAATTAGGCGACTAATGGTCAATTATGAAGAAATATGTTTTGAAAGACAGCAGTTTAATATTCTTCCGCGTTACCAGATATCTAAAATTTCGTCTGCTATTAAAATTAGCTCTTTTTATTGGTTAGTTTGATAGTTGTTGCTTGCCAGTCGTCTAGGACTTGATTTAGTCGTAGTTAGAACTTCTACTACGTTGTTTGTGAATACAAACTGAAGTTGAAGTTGCAACTAAGACTAAATGAAGTTCTAGTTCGAAGTTCGACTAAAGTTTGTTTCAAGAATACGGGTTTAAGCCTCAGCCTGCTCGCTAACGTCACATTGGTCACAGTGTATGTGTGATGTTTTTAGGTAGATGGTATAACGATACATGATACAAGCCATGCCCTTCAGCTGAACCTGTTCAGCAACTACCCAAACTGCTGGGCACTATTGGGTAACTAAAAGTGACGACTAAATGTAGCAGGCGTCAATAGCTGTGTACAGGGTTGTATAGTTTGTTTACGCTCAAAAGAGTTTAATGTGCTCTCTTTATGTTCATTCTTTGGGTTTACTCACTGAGGCTCAGTGATGATGGATCTATTATTCCTTTGCATACAGGTAGATCCTTGGCCAACAATTTCTCAGCAACTGACGTAGGGTTATATTTTTCATCTTCAGAAAATATCTCCTCTTGTGGAGAACCTTTATGGTGATCGAGAAAGGTGATAAAAATAAAGACCGAAGGGTTCAATTAAATAATTTATTCATATTCAAATAAATGTAAAGGAGCTGAAAAAAATGTGATTACTTCATATTATGATAAACTATCCATACTGTAACTAACTTTTAAAGTATTTTTCTCACTGCACTGTACACAAACACCGATAGTTACACTAAACTCACTAGGGTGGATTATTGGTTGGGGATAAAGGGAAAACTTGCAGCATCATTTAGGATGACACTTGATATTTTTCCTAAAATCCAAGTTGTAAATTAAGCTTTTTTTTTTTAGCAAGAACATGCTGCACTGTTGAAATTTGCTTGTTCCATGTCAGTAAAACTCCTTAGCCAATTGTCAGCCCAACTAAAGAAATTTTCAGCATCCATAGTATCTGGATTTTTAGTATTATCAGCTGGGTTTGTAGGCAAAGATGTAGCATTTTTCAGCTCATCTGAAATATGCTCAATTTAAGGTGAAGTCAAATGGCCGAGTGTTTATGGCAGGGGCCCGTAACCTACAGCCATAATATAGGCTATGGCTCTGGAGGTGGAGCAAGTCTTCTCGGATAAGGACTATAAACCGTAGGCCCAGTGTACACAATGGCTCATGTCCACTATAAAGAACCCAGTGCATCTTTCGAGACGAGTAGGGTGTTACCCCGGTGTAATGGTTCATCTCAAGCCCCTGCTCTCATCCAGATGCTTAACAGGCGTTGATGAGTATCTACATAGATTTATATAGAAGAGGAAATCTGACAAGGTGATTCTGCTACAGTATGTCATGCGTAATGTAAGAACAAAGTTTAAGCAAGACAATATAAAATAACTCTACACTGCAGAATACAAAACAATTCCTAATTTAGCAAAAAAAAAAATAAGCACCAGTTAAAAGGATGATAAAAAAAAACAAGATGATGACACATGGAATGGAATATACAAATAATTTCATCTAGTTTTTATATTATAACTTGTATTAATTTGTAGTAAAGCAAAGATTGGCATAAGGTTATGTAAGCTTTGTCACACACAGCCAAGTAATGTGAAATGCCATGGGGAAGTAGACCCATGCATTTCAAAAAAATATGCTTAACTAAATGCATTTAATATTTGCTTGCACAGAGACTGAAACGCATAAATAGCTATACAGATGCATACGGGTAGATTGAAAAATCGAAATATTATACATTTCTGACATGAAGGGAAGGTAGAATGAGATGGGATTTAAGCATACATTTTAAAAAACAATTCCAGTGAGTAAACTTGATCCTGGCTGATGGTGTAAGTCGAAAACACAACGGTACACTCACTAACAGAACCATGTGTCACAAGTGTTACTGGGCCAGGTGAATTTTTACCTATTTGCAGATGTTGCAGTATATGAATGCTGGCTGAAAATCTCGGCTGTTGATTTATTTGTTACTTCAGACTCTAATGTATCTTCATTATTTGCAGCTTTTTGAGCAAGTAATGAAAGAAAAAAATATGTGCATACAAACAATGTTACCTACTGTATATGTCTTTTGAGTTGTGTATTGATAGGTTGCTAATTTAGCTTTATTTGATGAAAATAAAAATATAATGATTGACTGGAAAAAATAAGGGAAAGATGTAAAAAAAAAAAAATAAAAGTGGTATAAGTGTATATATATATATATATATATATATATATATCATCAAAGAAAGGTAAATACAGTGTTCAAGTAAAGGACATAATAATACACCGTGTAGCATAGCTCTCAACGAATGTAGTCCGGCAAATAAATGAATAAAGAAATTGTGTAATAAAATGCCTCTGAGGGTCTCGAACATGCGACCTCTCGCTGTCAAGGCGAGCGTCATAACCATTAGACCATAGAGGCTTCATAGTTGAACAGATTTAAATACCACCAGATACACTCCATTACACAACAGGTACGGCTAGAAACAAATAGTCACATATAATATAAATCAAGATAACCATTAACACCAGAGGCAGGCCTCGAATTTGGGCATTTTATGGGCAAGGCCAAATGGCCTCCGGTGTGATATGATTTTGAAAGGCAAATGGAAAGGCACCAAGGCAAAAATTCCTAATGTAAAAGGGCACCAAGGCAAAATCTGATTTAGTGCCTCTATTCGTAGCCATGCTAGGCCTAGCCAAGCCACCGTATTAACTATTATCGATTCAATGTTGGAAAATACTTTTAGTTTTTTTGGGCGGCGGCAATCGTAAACAAAACAGTTCAAAAAGTTCAATATTTGATGTTGTTGCTCAGAGTGTCATCATCGGAGTGGAGGCCACACCTCTAAACTGGCTGTCATCAAGCAACTAGATTAACCAAGTGTCAACCAATTAGGTTAATTTCACACGCTTGAGCTGCGATGATGTTAGATCGTCGCCCAAAGCTAGCTGCACAGCAAGCACATGTTTACTGCAATTACCGCTCGAGTCCGACGCATGCGCACACAACGGTAACTGCAATAACAGTTCGTATCAACACACATGGAAATTCTCTCATGTTGTGTCACTGCAACTTTATCTAGGCTTCGGCTAGCCTAGGCAACCTACGTTTTTGACTTTTTCGTGTTTTCTTTCAAGATTTGAACGTTCTTATTTAAATTTATTTTACGTGTCAAACGATCTATATTAAGCGTCATGAGGGCACCGAGGCCAAAGCTGCAAAAGGGCAGGCAAGTAGTGGCCGTCGTCGTGCTTCATTTTCAGTAGGTAAGTAAGTAGGTAAGTCATGGATACTTGATGCTGCTTATATTTGCAATTATACAAAGTATTACAATAACAATCCCATAACCATCTTCCTTTTTGGAGCAAAAAGTCACTATTCTTTTACTTCATACTTTTTTTCATACAACAGGTCTATGGGGGCATGAATATAGGTGGAGGTTGTTGATGTACTGTAGGTTGTTGTTAGGCCCAATAAAAAAATGTATTAGTTTATCACCTTTGTGTGAATGCCTTCTATGGTACTGAAGAAATATATTGTTTTTAAGATTTTTTTTTTAATTTTTTTTTTTCAAAAACAATTTTTTTTTTCATTTGTTAAATTAAATAATGAGTAGATATTGTTTATATTATCTCAATCATGTTTTACTTTGAATTTCAATGCACCAGCAAACAACCCAAGGGTGATATTTGGCTTTAGCAAAGTAAAAAAAAAAACATAAAAAAAGCCTCCCTCCCTCACCGTTTTCAGTCTTGGTAGGGTGACAAACTAATAATATTTTTCATAGGGCCCTATAGTATATATAGTTGTTGCTGTTTTGAAGTAAAAGGTGCCTTCCAGCTGCACAACCACATTTGATGCTCAGCGAGTAATAAAGCTGATCCACTTTTAATATTATATTATAATTAGAAGAAATAACATATTACTCTCTTCACTCGTTCAAATTATACATATATGTTTGTCTAACAATCAACAATTATGTTAGAAAAATACTTGTGAACAACACTGAAATAAAACCTCTACAATAAATAGCACCCAAACTTTTCTAGTATGCTATTCACTCAAGGCACTTCTGATTTTTATAAAAAAAAAATACCAGAAGGTAAGGCAGGCCTTCAGTGGAATACACAAACACAGCAAAGCTCAACTATTACTCACTAGAATTACCCTTAACAGAAGTTTTTGCTTCAGCATTTAATGAGCTCATATCTAGGTTTGTACTATTCTTAAGATTTGATTCTGATGATTTCTGGTCAGCAGAATCTTGAAAGAGTGGAACAAACAAAAGAATTAGATATATAATAGAAGACAAAAAAGGTGGTATTTATATCTAATATTATTATATTTATTATTATAATATATATTTAAGGCAAGACTTCAATATTATATTACACTTTTATATCTAAATATACCAGCTAACAAATTTAACATTAAAGTAAAAACTGAATAGAAATATTAAGAAGGTGGTCTGTTTAATGTCTATTATTAAATGTTAATTTAAAATTTAATTGAAATGAACTTTATTATAAGAAACAGGAAACAGGTTTATGACATATTTTAAATAATGGTTTCGAACTTTTCCATGTTTTGAAAATTTCTATTGATTGAAAATGTAAACTGTACCTGACAGCATAGACCCCTTGCAATGTTTACCGTGGTCTAGCTGCAAGCTTACACCTGACAACATCAGAAGAGATAAGACAAACATGACTTTAGAATTTGAATAGAAATAGAAAAAATATAATTTCTTTTCATTTTTTCAGCCAGGCCAGTGTAAACATAAAAAGCTGTCTAGGCACATGAAGCCCACCAATAAAAGTAATATTCCCTCACATTAAAATATGTATGATGTTCAAATTAAAATATTTTTTAAGAGGTCATTAAACATTAATCAGAATTACATATGGACTCACTTGGAGAAGACACTGCAGGAGTCTTTCCAGTGATGCCCTTTTTAGCAGACTTGGCATTCCTTCGCTTCTCTAGTTTTAATCTGTACTTAGATTGTTTATCGCTTGGACCTCAATTAACAAAAAAGAGTAACAAATTTTAAAAAGCAGAATAGAAAAAGAATACAGGAATATTAAATAATATTAAATAATTATAAAGGCTACTGGAAAAAAAAAAATTAAGCACTTAAATTTGTTCTCGGATGTTAGTTTAGCATTATAACATCCACAGACATTCTGATATAATTATAATATGACCATTGTTATCATACCACAGTACCACTGAAACAAGCGTAACTTCATCATCATTATTTACTTTATAAGTGATGAGCAACTGCTTTGATGTGCTAGGAAAGTTTATTTATTTACTTCAAAAGCTTCTAACCGTTAATATTAAAATATGTGAATTGCAAAATATTAAGACAGCAAATTGTACAGAAATATTACTAAATTTAATCATCAAAAAATAAATTATCACAATACCCATATCTCACAATAACAACTACTTAACAATCAATGCTTCGTTCATTCTTCAGAAAACAGCTGACACACATGTACCAAGATGTATGGACTAATTCAATTAACCAAATAAAATTATGAGCCTTGGCATTTCCAAAGACCTGATTATAAACATAATAAACGTTTAAAATCAACTTGAGTTAACAGTGTGACCTAATTGCGTAACAAAACAGCTGCTGCATTCAAATGTTAAAGATGCAAGACGAGTGTCACTCGATTTCGTGCAAACACAATTTGTCAGTTAAAATGAACAGAAAGAATTCTTGCGTTGATGGATAAGATATAAATTGTGATAGTAATTGTAAATTAATTTCAGTTGTATCAAATCAAATATGAAGTCCAAAAATAAAAACATTTGGCTCAAATTAAAAGAAAAATCACATTTTAACAATCCCAAAAATGAAGAAAATTTGACAGAAGGGACAGCTTTCACTAACAACATACTGTTAAGAAAGCAATTCAGACTATTGACTACATCATGGATAAAAATAAAGTAAAGATTTTACACACTCCATAAAATTGATCCAGGAGAGCAATCTATAATGCTCCCCAATTTCTTATTGATTGAAGAAAAACATGACCACCAATAATCTCATCTGTAAAATATTCTATTTCCTAAGAAAAATTGAAAACTTATAAAATACTGCAAAATTATAAATAATTTTAAAACTGAAAAGATAAAGAAAACCTAAGGAAAGAAAACTGTGAAAAATTTTAAAAACAATAATTTAAAAGGGGAAAGAGTGGAATTAAACAAAATGATGATAATTATAATAGTAAAAAAATCTATTGTTTCCTCAAAAGTAAATATGTCTTTTCTTTGGCTGTAGTACCCTATGTAGAAGATTAAATTTTCTTTGAATACTCTCATTTGCGTCTTCTCTTGATAAACTAAAAAGGATACCATGAAGCTCTCCTATATTTCTAAAAGCAGACATAAAAACAGAACAAAAATATTTAACATAGAATTTCATTATGTGACATGAATTTAAAAGGTATGTTGTTTTTGGAAGCAGAAAAAAAAGAGTTGCACTAGCCGTGCGAGTTGCTGGAAATCAGCTGTGCTGGGAGAGATTCAACTGTGATGAAAGATGCATCGTCACCACATATAAATTAGAGATGGGGCCTACTCAAGGATGTTGTTAAGTATTAAAATTGTGGGGAAATTTATGGTATCAAATTTGCTGATCATGATCATCATACAAACTAATAGACATTCGTGGCAAATACAAATTAATCTAATCAATGAGTGTATATTTAATTGTTATTAACTAATCTAAAGGATTAAATTTGAATTCATGCAGTGATCCAGCAAATTGCTGTAGTATAGACCGAGAGCGTAAAGGTAACCTAATTATTATAATGTAAAGTATAAACTAATTAGATTTAGCATTTTACGACAGGCAAATGTTAACTGATATAAATTTCTTAACGATAATATATTATAGACAGAAACAGAAACTTAGAGCCTTTAGGTGGAATGATACTATATTAAGCTTAAAAACAAACAAAAAATAATTGTGATGGTATGATTATAGAATGCTCCTAGTGCCGTGTCACTCACCGTTGTTGAACCCATTATCTTCAGTAGCCAGATATAATTTGTGGTACTTTAACTTTAAGACTAATAATATTTGTGCATGTATTTAATAATCATTCATATAATTATAGTATTAAATAATATTCATGAAATATTGTTTGGAATAATCATTCATATGCTAATTGATTCATAATCATTTAATATTATTTGAATTAATGAGAATCAAGAATTTTCCAAGTGATCTAAGCTGCTTTTGATTGTCAGTTTTTAAGTCCCAGATGAAATACTTTAGCGATTAAAAAGAATATGTGTCACCTGATATTTCACCTCACGTAGGCTGTGATTATTTTTTAAAGCTGTGTGCATTCTCTGTTCCTATAATGTATTGTTTACTTTCAAAATAGCATGTTTGTTCTATATTTCTCTCTCAAGAGGGAGCTCTATTGAAAAATGTATCATATCACCCAGAGACAGCCTTAAGCACCCCTTTAATGCAATTTTGAGCATTTAAAATAGCTACAGTATTACCACTATCCAGTCATTATGCCTCATGATCATGTAGATAAATGTAATGGGTATCCTTCTCTAACACAGTGTATTCTAGACCATGGATAAATACAATGATACTTTTAGTACAAAGAATGAAATAAGAAACATATTTGTAGGTAAATTACCACATAGTAAGTAGTTTCCTCAAAAATTTTAATCTGGAGAGAAAAATGTCTCACCTAGTTGAAAATTCAGAACATAAATGTGCCAGGCATTACACAATGTTATGTTAAACAAAATCAAAACATTATAAAATATTTCACTCAACTTAAAGCAATGAAGAATAAGAAAAATAATGTCTTGGGAAAAAAAACGAAAAGAAAAATGTCTCTTGAAAGGTAATAGGCTGAAAAGGGGTTAACTGCACTACTTCAATCAGAGCCTTGCAGGCGTCAACGTTCCTATGCATGATACATGACTTATTTTCTGATTAAGTCATCATAATTGACATAATCAGAAAATATGGTTGGGTCAAATTTGTGTGGTGGTTGAAAAATTCAGGGGGAGTCTTTATGGCCCAAAATAGTGATTTTAGACCACATTGGTAATGTAATTTGATAGGCAAATTTACAGTAATATTTTTAGCAAATTTCATTGAAAATTTTTTGTAGGCTTAGGCCTAGCTAGGTATAGAGTATTTTCATTTTACAGTAGTTTGGAACGATATCGGGAGTGGGGGAGCTAGTAGTGGCCTACTAGACAATATACAATTTATTTGAAAATAGCTTGGGCCCGATCGTCCACACCAGATGGGCCCAATCGTCTGTCACCCGAAATTTTCATCACGATGATCAAGATCGTACACAATCTAGGCCCTAGGCTAGGCCTAGTCTTGCTGCCGTCACTCTGCCACGTATACTACCGCATAACAAAGAAAGCGACCCACGCGGTGCATTCATAAATTTTACACACATTATTTAAATGTATTTTACGTATTAGACGATAACACGATATCATTAATTAAACGATCTGCCACTCTCACATCGCAGTAACTACTGTACTAAACTAGACCTCATGTTTTTGTAGAAAGCCTAAGCTAGATAGTCGTTATGTACCAGACAGTCGGCTGCCTTCATATCTTCACTTGTTTTCAGTTTGCATTCAAATGGTACACTGCTGCATATCCAACTGTCGGGGTTATAGTACTTTCATATACAACAGAAAAAGTAATGGAATAGAAAAAATGTAATGGAAGTAGCGAAAAATGCAGATCTAAATGAAAAAAACAATGTATTTCACCAAGTATTAAAAACCTTTTTTTAATTTTAGGCTTTCTTCAAAATGCCTATGCCTACAGCAGTTGATGTTTTTTTGCCGCAAAACCAAAATAGTTTTATCCATGCCAACTTAACGATCAGTTAGCCTAAGCCCTGACTGAACACTGCAGAAACTTCACATCGAACTTAGCATCGCAAGGAAAAACAAAATGTTGGAAAACTTTTTTTTTTACGCATGCACATTTTCATAAATGTCTACACATACACGCTCGCACACACTACACACAGAGAAAACAGTGAAAAGTGATTACAATAGTTCCTATTGCATTACATGCATAGGAATTAAAAATGACATTTCACACATTTGTTGCATGTGTTTCAACATCCATATTTGACGTTTGCATCATACAGTTAATATTACTGTAAGCAAAAATCAAACAGGAAGGAAACCAAAGAAATGGTACAAGGAAAGAACATCACACTAAGACTGCAGTAATAAACATACTCCTAAAATAGAAACGAAAAGAGAACTTGACCAATATTTGGTAGAATCTTATCAGATGAAAAAAAATCAATTAAACCTAGTACATAATTAATGTTGAAAGAATATATATTACTTTTCTACCCTTGGAAAAAAATTAAACTCTTTTTGTTAATATGATGAAAAGCTATAATCCAAAATAAGTAAAATGTTATAGTCAATGTATAACAAAATTTCTTTGGTTCTTCATTGTATGGCGTCTCAGGTATCGGACTTCATGCCACAGGAAGTCACATGACCATTACTGATACTATCACCTTTGAACCAAAATAAATTCATTAACGATAAGACACATTCAATATCATAATTTACAGAAAGATACATGTCTTCCTTAGTGAAATCCATAGAAAAGATTAAAAATATCAGAAATATAACAGATAAAAATGTAATATGTCCTAAACAAATTAATGACGCGATTACATATATTGCCAAGTAGCTGATTATCTAGAATGAAAGTGTTATTTTGGCATATGGCACATTATATAGATAAACCATGGTACATGATCATATTTGCATGTTATTGCATTACAAGACAATTATGAAAAAAAAAAACTCACTGTTTCTAGCTATCAAGTCTTCCTGTTTTTGTTGAGCTCGTTGTCTTATTCGTTGCCGTCGCTCAAATAAACTTTCTTCACCTGGAGTTGTGGTTGCTGCTGTATTTGGTGTTGGTTCAGGAGAGGGAGGTTCTTCTGGGGGCCTTCTCCTAGAATAGTCATAATGAAAACAGTAATTATAGGTAACATGATATTGAATACAACATATGTTGTATAATATATCATACTCTAAGAATGGTAAAAAGTTTTTAAAGTTGGTAGAATGTGTGACAAAAAACACTATGTTGATTGCTTACTTTATACGCAAGAATAGCTTTTTAATTTAAATATAGAATGATAATTGGGTGGTAATCAATTTATAGATTTGTTATAGTAAATTTTTGTAAATCAGCAAAAATTAATTTTGTTTTTATCTATGTACCACTGGAAGTTTCTTTATTTTGGATTTGTGAATGAACTAATCGATTTTTATTGGAAAACCTGAAGGGTTCTTTCAATATTTAAGGATTCTTTATTTCTTGGTTGGCTGTTGCTAACAGATTCCATATTATTATTTCACACTTTTCCAAATGAAATCTGCAAAATTATAATCTGATGAAGACAAGCAAAGTCTGGTTGAAAAATTGGGGGAAAAAAAAAAGATTTTGTTTAGTTTTCGGTTGGAAAATTGTGAAATAATATGGAATCTTTTCATATATTATGTCAAATGGTATATCTTTCTTAAACAGCACTAAGGTATTGATGTCATAATCATCACAAGTTAATGCCTGATACAAGTGAAAAAATAGCTATAAATAAAATCAGAATCAGAATTCTAAAAAGACTGATGAAAATGTAATGATGTATTTAAAAAATTATCATTTTCTTTTCAATACCTAATACTAAATATAATAGACCTACACCTATTGTAATTGAAACAAATGAAAGTACTCTGAACAATAGCATAGCAACAATCACATGGAAAATTCATCAGCCCATGGCCTTACCTTCTTTCCCTTCTTCTGCGGTAGGGTGTCATTCTATCACCATTTTCAGTATTCTCAGACTCGTTGGCAAGATTTGGCTCTGTGGACTCTTCCTGACTTGTGTCAAGAATGTATTGCTGCGTAGGCTGTAGTGTGCTAGTGCTACGTTTACTTTTGCGTGGTGTCTTTCCATTCACTTGGGGCTCGGCGCTTCTCCGATTTTTACGCAAGTTTCGATGTTGCTCAATTGGAATATCACTGTCACCATCTTCATTTTTTAGAGACATCTGAAGTGTTTAAGAACAATATTAACATTTATGCAGATTTTAGCCAATAATAAGAGGAACTAAATAAATATTATTTATTTTATGATTTGAGTGCTCTATATACATTTATTATATATTTGTATATGTACTTATTTTTTATTGTTCAAAATTGTGTAATTAAATCTGTTTCATAGAGTTACTTTAATGTACAAATCATCGCCTTGTTTGTTTTGTATGTTTACCTTAATGAGCTTTAGCTACAGAAGATCACTCAAAATATTGTCCCAAGTAAATAAATAAGTAATACCCCAAATCATGCAAAATTGGCTTTTAGCTATCTCATAATCACCTACTTTGTGTGTTAAAGTCCCATTCCCAGCAAAATTAATTTTTATTTTTATATGATTTTGTTAAAAAGAGTTATAAATACAATACAAAATTGCTACTTTAACTGAATTTAGACATTCCAAAACATGAAAAAATTGCAAAATAAAACTCAAATTTGTTTGTTTTTTTTGTATTTTTTTGTTCCACACAAACATTAAATAAGGATAAATTTCCTACGTTTAATTTTGCGATAGTTCTAATCTATTGGTTAAAAAAAATATAGTAGGTGCTAGAAATATTTGCCTTATATATAGGCCTAGCCTTCGCTTATCAGACATGAAAACGACCAAAATGATATTTTCCGTTGCTAGTATTAACATGTGAAATATAATATTTTAATAAAATTATTTCAAACTTGTTAAAAAATGGTTCTGACCAAGATTTTGACAATTAAACAACATTCAGTAAATCAGATTAATTAATGCTTTTATTTAATTGTGTGATGAATTAAAATATCTTATCATGAGAGTTCATGGCATTGGTGGCATTATTATTCCCACACCTAGGAAGTTATCTTAGTACATATGTGCTAAAAACTAAAAAAAAACATGTCACCAATAACCAATAGTCTCAATGCTATCACATTTAATGACCAACACTTTGAAACTTGAAAAAAATTGTATTTTTTACTGGTTAGTCCTATTTACGACACAGATCTGTTTAGTCCAAAACTGTGTCAACTGGGCAAAGTTGTTTGATCGTGTCAAATGAATGTGATGAGTATCTGTACCCTACTATACTCTCCTAGCTCTTAACAACAATAAATTGTAAACTGATACATGTGGAAAGACCCAGAAAAACAAAAAAGTTGATTTGAAGAGACAAAAATTGCAGATTCAGACAATGTATTCCATGAGGTTAGCTGTATACCTAAATCCATTTACATCTAGCAGAAAAACCTCATACTATTTGTAATCATGATATTGACTCCTACTACGCTAGAACATTTGTGCAAAAAGAAGGAAAAATATTGCAAACCTCATATATTCTAAATTGCTCAATTAGATCCAAATCTGCTCCTCTTCTGTTCATGAACTTTTGAGCAACTGCTTCAATCTTCTGCTCTTCCAATGCATCAGTTACGTCATAAAATGTATCTTGATCTGGAATTCCATTTAATGTCTACAACATAAATTTTAAAAACATTATAACACTATACACTGCTTAGCATATTTCAAAATATCTTTGTAAAAACAACAAAGTACATAATAGTTACCATTTTATCAAAACAGTAATAAAAGCTCAGATTCTCCAAATACAAACCCCTATTTTTAATCTGCTTCACACAAGGAAGTCCTGATCAGATTTTCACATGCAGTTAACTCTGAACAAAATAATGAGGAATTATTTTCTGGTGAAATGTAGATTTACATCTTGTGATTAATACCAATGTATTATAGATTAAACAATCTAACAAAATATTTAAGACCAATGTACGCTGGGCTGTACCATTGATAAGCTACTGCATACACTCAAGTTCAGTAGGCTTTTGTGTTAAATATTGGCTTTTGTTTTATGATGACAACACAATGTGATTACTCAATATGTTTCTTCCTTAACTTTTGGATTTTCCATCTGGGATATTTTTGGGTTCTGTATAAGTGTATATGTGTAAGTTTATAGTATGGTTCTTTATTTGGTTTTGCTATGCAGGCATTTATTTCAACCAATTATATTCCAAGATTCTAAAATGTAATTGGCAAAACAATAAATATTCTAATATTCTAGGTCAAGGGGGAACTTGCACAAAGTGCCTTGTCCAAAGAACCCATGACCTCAAGGGAGACCAGCCACAACACAGGTTGCCAATGACTGGGATGACTCTATGTTTAGTGGCGGCTAGGGGGGAGGGGGAGGCTGAGGTGTCCAACAGGGGGAACTTGGGTTCGTAAGCCCGAGCTGGGGGAAGGGTTTAAGAGGGTGTTCTCCCTCCCAAATGAGATATTTTTAAGAATAGAACCTCTGGACGGCCAGAAATGACACGCTCTGATTGTGACAGAAATGCGTTGGCTTGACTGCCCGACGAGCTCTGTCCAATTGGGGGGGGGGTGTCCGGTGGGGCCTTGACCTGTTTGGTGGGGAGCACGCTTGACCTGTCCGGTGGGGGTTGACCTGTCCGGTGGGGGGGGGGCTTAAGCCCCTACTGCACCTCCAACCCTTGGTGCCGCAACTGCCTATGTTGAAATTTCTACCTTTTCATTGTCTCTGGTAAAAAAGTGACAAATCAGAGTAGTGGTACAATGTTAAATTTCTTTTAGCTGAGTTAGGCCAACTCATGGAATGTGGACACAAAACATAAAGACAAAAGAGTTACACATCCACCAGGCATGAGTCGCTATACTTGCTGTTGGGTGCAAGTATATAAGCATAAAATGCTCATGGAAAGAGAGAATGTAGAGATTATTTTTAATAATTGTATTTGAAAAATATTTGGCATATCTTCATTTGCAAAACGAGACAGAATAAGATTACATGTAAAAAACATATTGAGAGAACAAATCACTTGAAACAAGTCGTAAGTAATTGACTGGTGAACTGCGGCCCACACCTCATAGTTAATCGGCAATGCTTTGTGGGAATGACAAGTAGGCAAAATTGCCATCAATGATAAAACTTTTGAAGATAAATTTCCTACTTTTGAACGTTCGGAGGAATGTGCGAATACTGCTGGAAAACAGTGATGCCAGAGCAAGGACTTTTAACTGTACCAGGATAGGAAGGAAGCTTGCTGATTTTGTCTTCAGTGCACTATTGTTAGTTCTGAACATGCTCAGATTGGATGAATCATATTTCTCCTGTGCTAAAATAATTGAATATTAGCATCTTGAGGTGGGGCACCCCACCCAATCATATCAAACGCTTTAGTGAAGTTAATAATAGCAATGTGTTAATTTTCTGTTATCTCTTATTTTAAATTGTATCTATGGTCGGCTATGGGAAAACATATTTCCACCTAAAAAATTATACATTTCCCCCACATGCACCACCACCTTTTCAAATGCTGGTGCTGCCACTGCCAGGAACCAACCAATAAGAAAAGAGAGACAACCTGGATAAACCTTATTGTCTTGTACAGAAATGCAATGTGAATGGAAAAAAACTGCAACCATACAACAAATAGGTCTTTTTGAGATCTGTTCTGCTATTCCTCGAATACTTTCTTGAAACATTTTAGAAAATTAATACTTAACTACAGAAGATTGTAAAATACAAGTTATTTATTATTACCCTTTAGTGCTCTCTTGTGGTATGAAATTCCTTGTATGACATCTCCTGTGAAGGCTAGACTAGATTTATTGTTGATAATTTAGTAAATAATTGTACCCTAATGGGCTATATGCACCTGAAAATCATTGCTATGCTGATGAATCAAGGCTAAGTTAATGTGTGATGGATCGATTATATGTCAATTTTTATTTGTTTTTCCTTTCCAGAAAATTGAAAACCAGAATGGGTACAGATAGAACTCAATTTCATCTAAAACAAACTAAGGAACTCTTGTTTTATCTAACAATATAGCCTCCTACTCTAATTTTATAACTTGGTAATTTCAGGTGCCACCTCTGGAAATTGTTTTAGGAATTTCTGTTTAATTTGCATGAAAAGAACACTATATATTTCTTGATTATACAATTTTAATGTTTTATGCCAAATAAAGTTAAATTAAAAAGAAAAAAAAAATCCCCAAACATTACTGTTACAAAAGACCAACGGCACTTACTGACCAAGTATCCATTCCACACTGTTACCCAGAGGACACGGAACTAGAGGGTGCTGCGTTATGGAGAGTAATGTGCGATTAGAAATGGTCTGCCAGTTGGTTGTTACCATACGCCAGTGATGTTGGAGTACAGCAAGATGAAACTATTTATGTAATGATATGAATAAATAAAGTTCGGGGTTTGTCGGGTAGTGAAATGATTATTGTACATTTTAAGTGCTCCCTCCATGCATAAGTGTAAGCTAAGTTACGGTTATTAATTAGCGAAGATATGGAGACAATTATCTTGAAGTTCCCACTTACCAAGAGGGGACGCAAATGATTTGTGAAAATGAGTATGCTGCGGTACTAATTTTCACAAAGGTTAACTAACTAACAATATGCAAATTTACATGAACACCTGGGAAGAAAGGTGCAATCACGTTCTGTTGCCTAGCAAACGTCTGTACTGTAGCGTGGGGGGGGGGCGCTAGCCTACTGATGTACTGTGTATAGCGGGGGACGATGAAGCATAATATGACTAGGCCTATGCCTAAGTAGACAGTGCAATTATATATGATAGAAAGTACACTTTCGAAAGAAATAAATTAAAATAAGAAAACAAAAAAATTAACTAGAGGGCCTAAGAATAATTCAGTTGCAGACGTACCTTGTTTAATTATTATATGCTAACTATGCGGCTCTTATAGACCTAGCTAGGCAAGGCATTCACGTGCAAAGGAGTGGTGTTTGTTTATCCATGAAAAAGCACGCCGGGAAAGTTTGCCTTACCAGAAAAAGGTGACGTAATCTAGCTTATGACGTATGCATGCTAACTATAGTGTGAGTGTGACGTCACCAAAAAATAAAAATTTTCTATTATAACCAAAATATTAATAACTACAAGGTTTGTGGGCGTAAATGTAAATTGTAGCACCATCTCCTTGCCATACAAATTACAGCTCCCATTGACGCCTCAGTCGAGAAATACGGGTAGCTGAAGTTTTTCTTGAAAATCTGACTACGAAACCATATCGAAATTCACGTTCCACTTCTGACTCTGAGTTGTGCTTCGCACAGGCCGCTGAGGGCAGCGTTCTGGGAACCCTGCATCTAGACATTAAGCTTGTCCGGTATCACCCCCTAAACTACTATCAGCACACTAAACAATACCTCAAGTTGTAGACCATATTTAACTTTTTTTACTTCCTATCAGAAGGTATGTTTTTTGGTCCCTTTTTTCAGGAACAAAAACAATTTCACCCCTATTTCTAAACCCCACATCAAAGTATTTTAAACACTCCCTAAGTATATAAAAAAAAATAGCAATTTGAACTAAAACTACAACAACACTAATGGTTATTATGAGGATGACAGTGGACATGAACATGTTTATGACAATGATGATGACAAAAATCAATTTTTTTAATTTTATAAATATATGAGGGTTATATTAAAATAATTTCAAAACCATTAAAAATTAAATTCAAGTTAAGGATCAAGAGTGAAACTTTCTCAATATGTAATTTATACATACCTACCTGTATGCCTCAATGAGGTTTCGCAAACTATGTAATAGATCAATTAGATTGAAACAATAGAATGTAAAAGTTCAAATCTTTTGCAAAATGTTTGTGGCAATCTGCCTTCATAATGTTCACTAGAAGGACCCCACTGTAAGTAAGTCTTAAAACTTTCGTGGGTCATCCTTAGTGTGTACGACACCAAAGAAATTCTACCCAATCCAATAGCAATCTGCCTTCATAATGCAGAAACATATTTCTGAGCCAAATTTGACATTAAATCTAGCATCTGAATAGGTTGGCAACTTATACTACATTAACCAAAAACTTATCACACCATTTTGGAATGTTAACTGGTGATTGTATAAAACAGTGGACCAAGTCCTAAACAGTGAATTTCCTTTGATTTATTTGAAGGGGTGTCAGTAGATGGTATTTCTAGGCCAAAAGCCCAGAGGCAAGATCAAGGGACATATCATAACTTCACTGTTGTACACATCAAGGAACCTTGACAGACCTAGAAAACAACAATTAGTGGTTAGCCTTCGTACTTACTAAGTACAGTAAGAGAGCACCTGTAGAAGAGGTAAAGGTACACTCAGGCTCATAGGTAGACAGATCCACCCCCAACCCCTCCCCCACACAAATGTCCACTTTCAAAAACTTATTATTTCACTAAAAACTAAAAATTATCACAAAATGCTATGTATCATTGACTTTCATATTCCAGATCTTCTAACCACTGATTTTTAATAACACTGTCATACAACATTTGTTAGAAATTTATCAACTATGGTGATTGCAAATTTATCAATCAATAAAAAGCCATTTTATAATGTAGGTTTACTAGAGGAATGTTTGCCGGAAGAAGGGTGCTTGGCCAAACCATAGCATAGCCCTGCTTACTGGCCTATATATTGAATATGAGAAAGTGAGATTTGTATTTTTGTATTCCGTATTTCATAAGTATTGTTAAATATCACATTTAAAAAAGGTTAAATGGATTCAGCACATCAAAGTGGACAGATATTTCAAATTGACACCAAATAGACTCGGAAATCTTGTTTTCAACATTAGCGGGAAGAGGTAGGTAACACACAACTTGCAGTGCCATCATATGAACCTCTTTAACAAATACCAGCATGTACAAACAATAAAAATGTAATTATGACAACCATTAATTATTGAAACAAAATCAAAGTTTCAAGAAAACCTAGCAGCTTTTTTATGACTGTTTACTACTTGGAGTGGAGTTGAATAGCTTAGTGCTATCCATGCGTCCTGGGATCAATTCCTCTTGGTGTTGCAGAATTGTTCTCACTACCAAAACAACTCCACTCCTAAGCCATAATGAGATTTAGTTTGTGTGAAGCATCATGTGTGTATGTTTGTCTTGTCACCTACTCATACAGTAGGACAGTGATATATTCATTATTGGCAATCCTTGGCGCATGTGTGTGTGTGTGTGCGTGCGCCCAAATCACACTGGTCAAACATTTGGCAGAATACTGTAAAACCAGAAACATTAATGTGCAAGAAACTTTTGCGAATTTTGCGAGAAGGCCGGGAACCAGAATTTCAAACCGTATGTTTTACAGTGTTTGACAATGAAGATTGAATTGAATCGCAAAAGTTTCATGTTGCGAAATAATAGGCCTAATCGATATAATTTAGTATATCGAGCACTTTTGAGTTCAAATCAGTTTCAAAAAAAGTTTTTTGGTCATTATAAAACACTGAATTACACAAAAAATTAATTTCAACCTTTTTAAAAGATGATAATGAACAGCAGGAAATGTCAGTATACGTTGGTATTTCAAGTCACTTGAATTATTTTGAACTTTAGAGTTGGATTAAACTATAGTTACATAGTTTTGAAATATATAATCTATGAAAAATTAAAAATATAAACATCACAACTTCAGTTAGGATTGCAACAAATTTTTAGAAAACATCACAAAATCACATCATCACAGAATGTCACAGCGGAATGAGTTGGAAGTCCCACAGTGGAAGTTACGCACCTTAAAACAAATAATTTAAAAGCAGTTAGGTCTTTAAGGCAGAAGGATTCGGATTATGATATTGATGTGTAACTGACTAAATTCAAACAATTAAATGGTCCGGGTAAAAAAAGATGGACCCAAAAGGTGTTCAAGAAAGATCAGCACATCGACTTAGGGTACGTATATTGTAATCTGATGATGATTAGATTGGTGATTGATAACAATAACAAAAACGATAACAGACCTTCTTGGACAAAGACTAAGTAATCTCTTTAAAAAAATCATAAAATAATATTTTTTTGTAGGCCCCATCCATCTTCGTCCTTAACTTTATCCTAAAATACCCGGAGATTTACGATTTACTAATCAGACAAAATACATAAATTCCATCATGGGAACTGACTTTCGCTACAGTAACTCATTTCCACCCTGTGACAAAGTTGCTATGATGTTGTCCAAACTAATTGCTATGATGCTTTCCTCTATAAAGTTGGATTGATGTTTTATTTCAAATTTTCCTGTGACATTTTTTTCTAATTGCCCATTGTGTTCCAAAATACTTATGGGTCACTGTAAAAGTCTCTGGACTACAATTTGCACATAACAGCAAGTGTATTTATCATTCAAATTGTGGAACTTAGGATTTGATCTTAGCAGGGCTTGAAATTAAGGGTTATTTGGTTGCATTTGCAACCTGATTTTTTAAGGTGCGACAAGGAATTCAGCTTTGTCACGCTCAGTGCGACAAGGTCATTTGATAGCGCGAGTAGATTTTGTAAGCGGCAGGAAGGTGGTTTCCCTCCAAATCCCAATTATTTACAACTTGTACAGCCTTATTTTCAGTCAGGCAGTACGCAAAACATGTTATCATTCATTTTACATGTACTGTATCAACCAATCAGCATGACCTAGACTGTTAAAGTGTGACGTACTAAAACCGTGTCGATGTGCACTCATCCTTGGTATTAAATAAGCGATCACCGTCAAAGCGAAGGAGACTGGTATAAAAACATCGGATTGCACGATTTTTTCTATTTTATTGAGTGCTACTCTTACCTGTACCTCTTTGTAATTGTGAACGTTTCCTTAACGTATTTGTTCATAAAATAGACTATGTATTGACTCATACGATGTAAACGGAACAGATCAAGCAATAATCAAAATTTAACTCTAAATAGATCGTAAATAAATACAATTAGGCATCATCTGGATGATTATATTCAAAGAACTACTGGTATTAAGGCAGACATCTCTTATTTAAAAACCAAACGAATTACCCAAACCTCATACATACAATCACATGGTTGATGATAACAAAGGGTATAAAATATTCTTTGATGATAACCTCAGCCAGACATCACGGAGCAGCTATAGTTTAACAACATGCATCTCAATGAGCAACATCTTGAAATTTACAAAAAAAAACCAAACAAATAGGTCTCACAGCAAATTTTGAAACCTAATTAAATGAAATAAAATAGAAAGCAACTCCTTTACTACCATTTATTTCTGAATGAGCCAGTCGGCTTCTGACCTATTTTTGTTCGTATCGGCGGCGTACAAAGAGTCAAATGACTTTGTGTCTGGCAACCTCGGTGTCTGTGTCTACCAGGAGGTGCCTGGAATTGGGAACGTTTCTCACTGAATGTAGTAGACGGTAAGCAGAGTTATTTCATAGGCAACTAGTATTGGGCCTCTATCAAACAATTTATTTCGTTCTTAACAAAGTATCAGCAGAAAGTAAGCAAAATGATTGTTTAATTGTGTTTTAAAATAATATAAAAATTGAATTGTATATAAATGAATATTTAAAGATTAAATTTTAAACGTGGAATTAATAAAGTGCAACAATTGAATTAATTGGTTAATTTAATCTATAAGGTATATAAAAAATATATAATTCTACAAGGAATGTTTCTTGTTTTGACAACAAAAAAACGTAACAACAAAACAACATCGAACTAACTGGTAGCAGGCCTTCCAATTACGAAACTATATTTCACGGAGTAACATCCCAAACCACGTGTGCACCCGACTACACAGGCTGGCGAGTAAGGTATATTGAGTCTATTGCAAGTTGTAAACCAATTAGAATGCTGGGATATTACATCATTCGGGGAAACTTGCAATGTTTGGGATATGTTACTCCGCTTAACCTTTGTAAACACTAGAAGTGTGACGATGTTCTCTGGTGACTAATACTGAAGTTTCAAAGTTTTTTTATTTTTTTTTAAATAATTCTCAATAAAAACAACCATTGAACAAGAAAATGAAGCTATAGATCGTTATATATGTAGGTATAAGATACTTTTCTGAAGTGGTACAGGCCCAGGCCTAATGTTCTAGGCTACATTATAACCTAAATAAGAAGTGTTGCCGGCCGACTATGTGATGCCAATTTTTCGGGCTTAAAACGAAGCCTAAATGACCTTTGACAAGTGGGGACCTGGAATCTTAGCACTCCCGAAATGTTGGTGAAAACTCTGGAACTCTGTTTAGGTTGAAATTATTATGTGTAAATTGATTTAGAGTTATCTCATAAAGAAAAAATTCCATCCATGTATATTAAAAATAAGTCTGCCAATTTCCGTGCAAATGTTGCAGTAAAGTCGGCCGGTGGCTATTGTAAACAATATATAGGCATTCGCAGTGTTAATGCGATTCTGCAGACCTATTTTCTCAAAATTTCCTGCACAAATGAAGAAAAATACTGAAAAATTTAAAGAAAGTGTACAGAAAATATAATTAATGTTTCAGTAATAATAATTAATAATTTTATAATAATAATTAATAATTTTATAATCAATATATCAATCCACTTAAGTAACTGCAGATTTTGGCAGTCCATTGACTAGACAGTTTAGCTAGCACATTATTACTGCTCATGTTTTTCTTTTTTATATTGTGTATATCTGTTAATAATTAACAGAAATTTGTAATTTTCTTAGAAATATTCCTAACAATTGAAACTTTCCATGAAATACTTTTCCTTTCCTTCCAGTTAAGTTGAATTTTTTACCTTGCACCTTTTTTCTTTACTATCCCTTTAATATCAATTTCTTTTTAATATTGTTTCATCCTTTTTCTTATTTCATTATGTTTTACTTACCTTTCTTTTAGTTTTTTCATTGTCATTTTCTTTCCACCATTTTACTTCTTTCTTTTTTTTTTCTTTCCTTCCTTTTGTTATTTCTTATTTATTATTTTTCTTGTTTTTTTTTTCAATTTTTAAAAATTTCTTCTCTTTTTCTTTCATGTTTTCTTTCTTGCATAATAATCCAAGGGGATAGTGTAGGTGTGGGTGGGTGGGGGTTTGTTAGGAAATATAAAGAATAAAATATTGCACAGCATCTTATGGGATGCGAAAAGGATAGGGAAATATGTGCTACTAAAAAAATTTCTTGTGCTACCAAATTTTTTCTGGGGGTGCCAGAAAATTTTGGCAGTGCTCCCAAGAAAAAAAGTTAATTTCAAGCCCTGCTTAGATTGACCATAAATTATAATTTATGACCATTTCCTATTTAAAGCCACACCTTGGTACTAAGTGTAGAAATACGATGTTTACTTATAACTTATAGTTATACAGTATACTGAAGTGGTTGCTTAGCAATAATCTCCCTTAGAGATGAAAATGGAGAAAAGGAGGAAATAGTACATTACCTTATTAACAAGTGTCATAGCATAAATAAGAACCTCTGAATCTTGTGAATCATCTTTGATAAGAGTCACCAAATTAGACCAAGCTAATTGACCTGTTAATCAAAAAATGTAACAGGTTTAAATTACTTATTCAATAAGCAAAAATGTATATAAAATTATTTTAAACTTTTTTTTCCAACCAGCCACCTGAAATTCAGACCTCACTAAACTGTGTATATAAATTTATTTATAACTAATTTCATGACCATGGTAACTAAATGACAGTTAGCAGCAGGACATGATATTGTGAAGTTCAATATTAGCTGATCGTTGATTGTGAAAGTTTGTCATATCTATATAACTTCTACCTGCTGGGCATACCATCAACCTGCCTTGTTTTCATGTCACTAGGAGGCTCACTCGTTGCCAGGTAACAACTCTTACCTTGAGCCAGGTATTAAAACTGTGACCAATAGAAGCAGACTATCATTTAACATCAATGCAGGGTACATTTGTAACAAATGATTTGAAAAATTCTTTTTTTCTGAGTAACAGACAGTCTTTTATATTCACTTCATTTTCTCATTATTTTGTTGTAAATAACACCATTCACTGAAACCCACAAGCATGATCCTTTCCTTAGGGGAGTATGTAAAATTATAGACAAAGTCTATGGCTCAATTGAGGGCTGCTCATGTGATAAATACAGGGTATTCAATAAAAATATAAACATTGAATTGTATCAAAGAAGTCAAAATCAACAAAACTTAATATTGTGTCAGATTAGAATATAATTTTATAAAAATTTATAGAATTTTTGTTAGTTTTAACTTACTTTAGATAAAAAAGAATTAAAGATGTAGGCATAGACAACCATTCCATTGGGCTTAGAAGCTTCAAATATTCAACATTTCCTTATTTAGTCATCTAAAATTTGTGTGTTGAATTCTGGACCATTATCAAGCAACTTAGACCAGTTACAGTTACATGACTTTTTCAAGTAGGTATGGATGATATTCAAATGTGGCCTATAAAAGCTACAAAAACCATTGTCTTAACCATAATAAGAAGTAAAGCAAATGCTAAAAGGAAACCAAATTTTCAAATCAAAACAAGAATAGGTTAACAAACTCTGGAACATCATGTAATTTGTTTGGAAATGCCTAAACTTGAGTCCTAGGCAATAATTAATAATTATTATTGCTTTTATATTATCATTTAACATTTTAAATTATGATATGTTGTATTTTATATTATATTCACATCTTCTAATTGGTGTTCTACACTGTTGAATGCAATACAGAAAAAAATAAAATTAGCACTTCCATACACACAAAATCTATAGTAATTAGCATTGACATTAACTTGGCTATCAATTGCAATAGAGTTTATGAACCTGGATGGCCTGAAGGACAAGGTAGGAAATTATAATTATTTTTATAGGAACCACAATTTACTTTAACTTAGAATGTTTATTGGTGTATCTCAATCTTTAATTTATTACTATTTCCCATGCTTGGTTATCATTTCCCAAATTCATTTGGTCTTAACAAGCTAAAATGGATTCAATATCTCTCTTTCTTTCTTCGTATGCCCAAATGAAATTCCAAGTCAATAAACACAATGTAGAGATATAGTAGGCCCTACAGATAAGCAGCGCAAGTAATTATCATTGTCACCAAATACAATTTAACAATGTCACCATTTTATGACCCCTTATCATTGATTGATGAAATCAAAATAATTATCAATGGTAATACTGCCAATGGAATATAATATTAAACTAGAGATACTATGTTCAATAGAACATGAACCCAGTCATTTTTTAAGAGATTAAACCACTGTGACCTTTAACCTCAACCTGTGAACACCCCATGTTTGGTAGGAGTCTGGGAGGTGTATGAGAGGTTTCACCGATTATAGTAGTGTTTTGAAATGTTGCCAGAAAAAAGATAAAAATCACCCCTTAATGACCTTTGACTCCTTATCCCTGAACACCCTATAGACTCTGCCTTATGCCAATGTATTTGTAAAGGACAGACTGTGCTACGTTATTTGTGAGACAAGTAGTTATACGATTTTTGGTTTTTTGACGCTAATGCCCCTTATGTGACCTTTGACCCCAAGCTGTGAACAACGTATAAATGGGAGGTGGCACCAGTCCTACTGACCAAGTTTTAATTAAAAAGCGGTCCAGTAGTTTGCCACTAGTAGCCTTTTAAAATGTTGCCAGAAAGAAAGAAAGAAACTGCTCTGAAACAGAACCCAGTCAGTATGCTGCTGACTGGGTAAATATACTTCCCATCGCTAACTACAATCACCTTTGAACTGAGGCGATTGTATAAGGAATGCTTGAGGGAATGATCATTTTTACTGATAATCCGCTCAGCCTGCCACTGACAATCAGCAGTGGCATTGCATTGCATTGAGATAGAGTTGTTAGCTGAGTATGTCCAGCTTTTCAATAATGTTAATAATAATTATTGTGTTTTAGTTTATATGATTAGGACAAAACAATTGTTGTATTGTCAAAGCACAGTGACAAATGCCAACAAGAAATTATCTGTCACTAACCACTTTAACCAAATTGTCAGTCTTTTCGTACACTTTTGATTTCAGTCATGGTAATTTAATTCATGAAACTTAATGAATGACACTGTATAGAACAAAAAATACATTTTTACCCCCCACTAAAATCTCAACAACTTTGGTACCCACTAAGAATTTACGAGTTGCAATCCTATCCACAAATGTATGGAAGTTAATTAAATCAATAAAAACTAAAATGCACATAGGGCCTGCTGGAAATCAAAGCATGTGAATCAAGACTCAATATCAAGTCCCACCTACTGCTGCCTAATTTGAAATTAAAACAAACACTACAAAGGGTTGACTTCATGATGGTGAAGTCACAGTTTCTGAACTTGATGACTGTTCTTTTTAATCATTGTTTGGGCTATTGTTCTCATACAGCAATCAAAATCATGGAAAATATGTAGACAGATGGGTAAATGTAGGTGTACTACTTTGTTACCATTCCCAGTTATAAATTTCATACAATAATCCCTGCACTTCGAATAGCTTGACGATTGTGTAGAAATGTATTTAAACCCATTATTAACATAAACACTAGAAATGCCAATAACACTAAACTGCAGAAAGTAGAATACAATTACCGTTAAGGTAAAGGTAAAGGTAAAAATAGGAGAATAACCCATAACTTGCAGCATCATTGTGCTGAATTGCGAATGGGCATGGTCCGTGAGGACCACCTAGCAGCAGTAAAGAGGCGCTTCATGGTAGATACAGTACAGGTTAACATCATTCCACAAAGACAGGGGCTGAAATGAACCATAACATCGGCATAATCCCCCTACTCTTCCGAAAGATGCAATTAGTTTTTAAAGTGCACACGAACGAGATGCATACACTGTAAGTTCCTCCATTGTAAGTTTTTATCAAAGAAAACTTGGTTCTACCAACCGAACCATGGGCGAGGAGCGGCTGCAACCAGCGCCGATGTTAAGGCTGTAGCTAGGGGCTTCCCTGCCTTAACACTCGCCTACTCAACTCACCCACTGGGTGCTCATAATGAAAAAGGAATACTTATCTAAACAAATGGAAATATTAGTAGACTAAAGCAGCCTTCCACATCCTGGACAGTCATCCACCAACCAAAATTTAAATTTAAATTATAGGGTTACAGTATGATAATAAATTATGATGATAATGTAGACTATATATATAAGAGGTACTATGAATAATGAATACTGAAATAATTTACTGTCCTACAAAAAGAAGGAAATGCATTTGAAAACTAGCAAAAATTTTAAATTACAGCACTGAATATTAAAATATGAAATTATTATAACCAATTAAAGGTTTAAAAATATCACCATTATTATCATTATTATTTTTATTTTATTAATTGTAAAAATTAGATATAACAATTTTAATATATTAATAGTACAAAAGAATTCAAACTGATATACAATACAAAATACATAAAGAAGAAGTAATACCATACATTATAATTATTAATTAACAATACCGTATTGCCTCTAATAAACGCCCCGGGGGCGTTGCATTTTTTCAAAGAGGTGAATTGTAAAATCAAAAATTACCTAAACAAGCTGCTTTAAACGGTCAACGTTCTTTATTTGTAGAGGAACAAGTTGATGTGCAGGGTCTCCAGGCCTCCTGCTATTTTCTATTCCTTCGTTTGTTGCTGGTTATTTGAACATCAATAATTCCTTGTGTTTCAAAAAGAAATGAAATATCCTCGAGTTCTCTTGGGGTAAATGTCCGACAATGCAGCGCAATGCTTCTCCTTTCACAACAGCAATCGCGTGCTTGTCAAAAACATTCTCGGCCTCATGAACTAGGCTTAGCACCGCACCACCGCACGCTAAACATTTGCCCTCAACTTGGAAGAATCATTCTCACTACGGTATAGATTTCATTGACCAGACACCTTGAATCAAATCAGCGTCGAACACGCGACACATTAACAATACACGATTACCCATCGTTTGCCGTCAGTTTGCAGCTTACCCTGTTTTTACAAGGCTAACGAAATACCATGAGAGAAAAACAAAATAGGCCTAGGACTAGTGATCGTGAAGACAGTAAACATCAAACGTTTAGGGTAAGCTTTTTTGAGTAGTATTTATTTCATTTCATATCAAAGAAAGCAGCACACAGTATGGTATTACTCCTTGTTTGTCAACCTTTTTATGGACTGGATACCCATGTTAATTGATTGGGCACTAATTCCAAAATGAAAAAAACTCAGAGGGGGCGTTTATTAGAAGAGGGGCGTTTGTTAGAGACAATACGGTATAACTGAACTAACTGTATTTAAAATCATGAAAGCACTGAAAATTAAAATAAATTGAAGGCATAGCTTACCCTGCTGTTTATCAACCAACTTGATTGCCTTCACAAGCAGCTCAACATTTGTCTCTGTGTATTCAATAAAAACAAGGAGTAGCTTCAGAGAAGTTTTCACGACTAGACGGAACTATATAAGGAAAAAGAATGTCAAATTAACATTATTCCTAATATTTTACATTTTTTCTTAAAATTTAAATATTGTTCAAGAAGGAAATTTATATAAATTATATCATATTTTAATCTTATTTATTTATTTCATTTAACTTTAGGCATGTTTAATATACACATAATACTGTACTATTATTTTGAAAGTAATTACATTAATTTACAAACATTACATATATATATATTTTAATCTGATATACTCGAATGTACTATGTATATTTGTACTGTATCTGCTGCCAAGAGAGCCCTGTGACAGTAACTTGTTCCTGTTGGGTAATCCGGTCAGTTAGCCATACTTTTTTGTTGTTTTACTGGTGAAATAAACGATATGATCTGATATGGTATCTTATAATAAAGAACATTTTCAAAGTGCTTGTTGTGTTTTCAAGTAAAATGATGGCCATCATGAGAATGTGATAAAATTTAAATCAAAACATCTCCAGCAGCAATACAATTTTCCTGGAAGCATGGGAATTTTCTACCAATAGATTTCAAATGACTGATGTTGGTTCATTGGCCTGAGTAAATTTGAAAAATATGCATGCATATTTGTCTTGGCAAATTGGTATTATGATGTTAATATCACTAAATTCTAATCATAATAAAAAATAGAAATAACACATTCAGGTTCACTATTTTGAAACCAAATGATGCTTGCCATCCCAAAAACCGGTGGAAGCAGTTTGGTGCAGTGGGAATTGTTTGGTTTTCCAACCTTAAGGTCGGTGTTTCATCCCTTCGCTGTGCATTTCGCTTTTCTCCTTGAGCAAGAACTAAAACTAAATTGCTTCAGTCTACCCAGCTATATCAATGGGTACCAGGCAGTAATCTGTGGTGGACCAGCGTCCAACCCAGAGGGAATATCACACACTCTCATCCACTTTGCGCTACAGAAACTGGGGATAATCTCCACCCTTATGAGTCCTAGTTGCTCGGCAAGGATTTACTTATCCCAAAACCAAAATCAGTGCCCATAAAACAAAAATGGACATCTTAATATATTTTCCACATTATAAATGCCAGCTAGCTTTTTTGAAGTTCTATCAGGATAGGAGACACCCGAGTCCTGGGATGGCCGAGACTCCACTGGTGCTGGACAGGTTACATTTTGATAGATCCCTGCTCAGTGACGAGGGCGTATTCCCATACTGCGGTTTGGGTGCTGGCTTGGATTTTCTTTTCTTTTTTTTTCCTGTTGCATCTGCTCACTTGTTCTGTGCATAGAGACTCTCATATTTTGCGCAATATAAATGAATAACCTTTAACTTTTAAATAAGCTTTAAAATTATGGGTCATTTACTGGAATAGAATTATTCTTGCCAAAGTCAACAGTTTCTCTGTACTAAAGTACAGTCAAATGCCCGTTTTAACGTTGATTTAATGAACAGTCAATTTTAGGAATGGTCTTTGCTCTTGATGAGGTCATCGTCAACCAATTAATAACGTAAACAGAGTCCGACTGCATAGGTTTTGTGAAGTGAAAATGTATATTTTTCTTAGTTGTATTTATTTATTAATAATTCAATCTTTTTTTTCCATTTCTGCTATAATAATCACTATATTCGTGTAACAAACCTAACCAGAACAATGAACTACCAAAGCGAGTCGTCGTTTATGGTGATAAATAAACAAGAGTGTTGGGGTCAACAACATATTGACATCGTGAAGATGACTGTAAAATGCATGTAAACAATATAATTCAGTGATCTAAAAACAAGAAAGAACCACGATAGAAAGGTCCATAAAACATACAGAAGTGTTAGTGAGAATTAAAACAATATTTTGTTAAACGGGAGAATGCCAGCGATTACAATAATCTGTTTTTTATTGAAGGTAAATTTAAATTTAGCTGGGCTCCAGCGCGGTGGACACGCTGCTGCACTGTCGGTTTGTGCTAGGCCTTGCCGCCGTCAGCTTATCAGCGCTCAATGGCAGAGTATAGCTAGGCCTAGGTAGTGGAAACTGACACCTGATCTAGTTTACAACTTTTTCAATTTACGAATGCTACTTGGTACCAAGGGGTACATAAACAGGACATATACAATACTGCCACATTCTAACTGCCCATTATTCAGTTTAAAAATGAGCGACAGTACAGTACGCTGGCTTTTAGATTGCAAGCCTCAAATGCGAAGATTAACAAAACTAAAGAACACAAAATTTTTTTTTTTCACATGATCGAAATCTATTCCTTTAGCAATTGTTTATAGATTGAATAGCAAAAATGTGTTTCTGTAATCAATGAATTACTATACTATAAAACACAATGCTATGTTTAAATGTCATAATAATAAATAACAATAATTTGTGGCATTATATAGCCTACTTCACATTATACAGTATTGCGCCGGCCATTGCAAGTACCAGTAAAATTTAAACCTCTCTGTTCCATGGGAGGGTGGGAATATTACTTGTCATGCATTGCAAGTTCAGCAACAAGACCAACTCCACTTAACATACAACATTCACATCCTAATAGAACCCTTTCAAGCAATTATAAATACTTTTTACTATTAACATGTGAAACTTGCCAAAATGCTAAACATGTCCAAAAAACAGCTATTCCAGGTTGTGATTTGTCAAGTAATTGGTTATAATTGTGCTGTACAGGATTTCCGTTTTGTAAATCCATGCTGATAAGGAGATATGCCCTCTGCGCCATAATAGCCTTAATTTGATCAAGTTTGTAAAAATTCACTGAGGTTTCTAAAACAACAATCTACATAATTCATTCATTTTCTTGATAGCATAATAAAAATTCCTGATTCTTTTCATCAATAGTTCAAATTTAAAAACACAGAATAAACTTTAAAAAACAGAATTCCAATCTATCAATTAACCGCAAGTTGAATGTTAATGTACTTGTCGACTAGGCTCAAGTTAAGAAACCCGAACTCATATATCACAATCTTGTCATTTATCAACCATAAATTTTGATTTATTTGTCACACTTTCAGAGTAAAATACAATAAGGAACCAAATTTAATCCCTATGAAATATGCTAAATTGGAATGGTAATTAAATTTACCACCCAATTTCAAACTCATAGGGCAAAATGTTTTTGCATTGTTCCACTTGTTTACAATACAATAATTTTCTCCTGTCAAGAACTGAACAAGCCATTTGTAAATCCTGACTTTACAGCTTGTATAAAGACCCTAATTGGATTTAACTTACTGTAAACTTGAAGGGGTGTCGGCCTTCTCTAGAATTTTAACATCATTTTTATTTCAAAATTGTAAAATGCAGTAGTCTTTCTGGGGCCCTAACCGGAGCTCTTCCAGAGGCCCTATGTAACACCCAGCTTAAGACTCGCTTGCTAAAATACACACACACATTCCCGGTACCATATTTTGACCTGTCTCTTATACACATCTCCCCCATCGCAAATCCTGCCTACTGGCCAATTGACAGTTGAGAATTTCATATACCAGTAGGGCCTATTTTATGACTCGCAATGATGAATAAAACTGCAACATTAATAACATGTGGCATATTTATAGCTAGTTTTCTTAATCGTCAGCTTTTCAGACATTATAGATTCATCAAAATGGTAGTGAAAACGTTATAAATGCACTGGGGGACCCTGACAGCCCTGACACCCAGTCTAGAAGGGGAAACAGGTGTTTAGTTATAAATATTTTCCTCTTAAATTCTGATAGCAGCTAGCTTCAACCCAAGGTCGAAATATTTTTAACTAGAATAACTAGAAGAATACGAAAATATGTCACTTTGGTGCTAGCACTTGTTAGTTTAGGATAAAAATAAAAAAGTGTCCTCTTTCAACCAATCAAAATACTCTATTCTATTTATGTTACCACTTTGAGGTAATTGTTATTAATGCATAATATTTTATCATGTTAACAAAAATATGTTTTCGTATCACTATGAAAATTATTCAAAGTACCAAAATAAAATCTGTCCAGTTATAAAGTAATTACAAAAACATACAAGGTACACATAGCCATCTTACCATGTTCTTAGAATGTGATTTATGTGACCATGGCAATACATTTGGGGCTGACAGACATAATAATACTGTTTAAGCAACTTAGACCAGTGATACTAATGTAATTATTATTACCTTTGATGTAATGAGAGAGTAAAGCCACTGGATTGTTTCGCCGTGTTCGATCACTCCATTCATACCATCAACATAAAGCATTACCTGACCAAGAGCTGAAAGCAATGAGAAAATGTTAATGTCAACACAACTGTGGTTAAAGATGTACTTATGAGCTTTCAAAATTTTAGTTGGATTTTTACAGGTACCATATTTTGACTAATTGAGTACATCTTTAATAAACTTTGCAATAGAGTAAATGCATATTTACAGAATTAGTTCATATCTTAATAAATTAACCCTCATCCAAATTAAATGTACAGAAATTCATTTAGCATATATATATTAATTAGTAAAAACAAATAATCCACTTGGATAAAATATGAAATTTTTGTTTTAAGGGTAATATTTTTTTCCTCTCCATGAAAATAAATTTAAATCAAGATGATGATTTTTATTAGCATGGTGTTTCTTAATACCAGGTGCGTAACGCCCATGCACTCGTGCGACAGTCCATAGGGTCCCCAACACATAGAAAAAACATTTTTCGGTTCTGGTGGTTTATCATGTGTCTCAACCATATATCCTAAAATATGGACGAAGCATGAGACTGATACTGAATTACTGTACACTGCTTTTGATTAAAATTGTCTCGAAAAATTCTACAGACTCAACATTCAATCATGGGCCTAACTTGTACAGTATATAATAATATGTTGTCTAATAATTCTTTCTTAAATCATGGGCCTAACTTGTACAGTATATAATAATATGTTGTCTAATAATTCTTTCTTAAAGTTGTAGAAATCTTTTAGCACTTGAACAAACACTTAAATCATTTTTGTATCATTAAACATGACACATTCACTCATCAGGAGATGGTAGGAGATCACAAATTAAAAGCATACATTGCACATTTCAATCACCTATGGGGTTGGGTTTTTTTTTTGTACACATTTAGATAACATTCCACTAGATTCTACCAGAAGCCAGAAAGAAGCAAATGTTAAAATATGATGGCCATCACTCAAGATTACAATCATGCTTGAACATTTTCCAATCCGGAATTAATAAATCAGTTGGCTTGACACATCATGGAACATTTGCCTAGTGTAGTAATGCGCAAGTACATTTTACATGACAAATGCTTATATTTCCATCAAATTTTTCTCTCATAATTTGAATTAAGGACTCTACAGTGGGATATGATAAGCTTTAAAGTGCCAAACACATGGTCATGTCGTAAATTTGACAAGCTAGCATTTGTCCTTCCATACTTATGGTTGAAAATGTAAATATCATGTGAATATCTCATTGTCGTTGACTATGATGGAGCTACAGGTCAGACATTGCTTCATTTACAGTATCTAGATGTGCTTGACTGTTCACAGAACATTAAGACATGAAAATATGGGATGCCGTGTCACTGCAAATTTTTATTGTATAAAAAAAACAATGCACTAGAATTAGATATTAAACTTTTAAAATAATAAAAACTCATAGCTGCCCAAATGACATTTGGACCAGATAGCAACAAAGTTTAATTTATGATGATGTTGATGATAATCAACATTACAACCATCTTCTTGCTTTGCTATAATTCTTTGAAGAACAAAATTTGTAGTACAGTGGAATCTCCAAGTACCAACTGCCCAGCAAACTTGTAGGACACGATATTTCGAAAAAGAATGAGGATGGCGCATGGTTGCAGGAGCGCTTGTGCTTGGCGCCAAGGGCCGACTGTCCAATTTTACCTTCGAGGGGTGTTCACTTTTGGAAGAAAATAGGCAATTAGTTGGTTTATCCAGGTAAGAATTCACAAAGTAGACTTATTTAGATTTGTCTCTAAAATAAAATAATGAGGGTTTTTATAAATCTGTTTAATTAAAACTTTTATCAGTTACACTGAGCTTATTTCTGTCAAGCACTCTGAAACTTCTGTGATTTGGCGTCATCACAGCCAAAACACGTGGTTTCCCACCAACTCATGAACAAAATTAACCAATTGGCGAGCAGAGTTTAGGTGCACTGAACAATTACTTTTTTTTTTTAATTAACCAAGCTACTTGACACAATGAACATGAATATGACTACATTCATCAGCAATATAAGAAAAAATGCCCGCTAGTAGTAAGTATCTCATAGCATGTGGCCAGTGGCAAAGGGTAATAACGCCCAGGCGTCTTTGATGATGATCATTGATTTGGAATTAGTACTAGGCCTATCATTCACTCAATTTTTAATAATTTTAATGTACTGTATATTTCAATAACTCTGTAAATGCAATTCTTTCAGCTTTTGCTGCTTACTGTATATTTATGTTTTATACCGAAATAAAAAAAAAAAAAAAAAAAAAAAAAATTGGCTTTGGAACAGGCAACCACAAGATTTCTCCAAACAAACCCCATGATCTATGGAAATGATGTAGTATGCGTTCAGTATCACCTACTATGTCCTTCATCAGGTAGTCAATGAGTATGATGAATAAGAAGGGAACTAAGATGTCTCCTTGCAGAACCCCAGTAGTCACTTGGTTGCCATCAACCATTACAGCACTTTTTGAGTTGTTATATAAGGTAGCTTTTGGCCTTAACTAAGCCCTCAGTTATTGTGAATATGTTGTGTGCAACTTCACTTTGGCCGAAATCCGGCTTGGTTTTTTTCTTATTATTGGTTCAACATGGTCTCGAATTCTAGTCAACAAGATCTTATTATAGACTTCGGCTGCTATAAACATCAGGGTAATTCCTCTATAGTTTGTCATGAGGCTGAGATCACATTTCTTTGATAGGGAAACAATGATGTTTCTGATCCATTGCTAAAGCATTATATAAATCATCATCCTTAAATACACAGCTAAAATTAAGCTTTCAATTATCATTTTCAACAAGGCACCAAGCAGGAGAAACAAAGAAACACTTTTACTTTCAATGGTTAAGACTAATAATTTGTAAATGACTCTGGAACTACTCACCCCTGAGAATGTAGTTCTGGTAGTTCTGGTCAGCCTCGGCCCCCACCTTGATAAGGCAAGCCAGGCCATCAGCACTGACAAATTCATGCACAAGATCTTTGTCATCCTAAAAGCAAAATTAATCAATATATTATTTAATTACGTCATTATATGTTGGTGATGTTTACATCACTTGTGTTTTTTCCATCATTAAAATCTGTTATCTACTGCAACTGTTTCACCAAACTTTACAGCTTATCAAACTTTACAGGTTATGAAGATTAAATAACATGCATCTTGATTGTTGGCAATGAAGACTACAGTGGCTCAATTCATTACATTAAGATGTGTTACGAAAACTCATTCAATTAGAATCCCCTGAAGTCATTTCATCAACATGGGAGCCCTGATGTGTCGCCAGTAGCCAGTAGTAGCATTATGATAGCAATTTTAGTTTTAGAAAATTGAATCATTTGGTGCATCTGGTAAATAGTGCTGATTTTACGATTAATTTGACAATTGCTAATTCTTTATTATAAAACAATTTTCCATTCTTGCCAGTTGTTCTAGAATTTGGCATCGGTTTTTTTTTCTTCATTTATAAATATTATTCTTGTTTTTCTTATTTATCTAAATCACTTTAAGGCATGCAATGAAATACTGTATGTACCAGTGGGCATTGTTCCTTAAATTGCTGATGAATGTTAGTCATGTTCTTGGTCGTTGTGTCAAGTAGCTTGGTTCATTTTTCTTAAACAATTGTTAAGCGCACCAAAGGCCCTACAATTCATTGAGCAATTAATTTAACCATATTTTTTGAGGTCCTTGAAATAATTTAATCACTCAAATCATTATTAGTTTATAAGAATAAAATATAGTAAATTCATCATCCATGACCATGTCATAAATTTATCGGCACATCTTGCAAAAATGTTTAGACTGCAGGAGTTAAACTTCCTGAGGAATGCAATCCAACAGAATAGACATGTTACAGATAATGAATGGAAGGTTGAATGTGATTTTACCTGGAATATCTGCTTGAGAGAGAAGAGTGCCCTACGGAGTTCACGGCCAGTACAGTTCAATAACTTTTCTGAAAAAAAATATGGAAAAATATATGAATCAATGCAAGAAAGCTTGCTAAATATAGAAAGCAAGTAACATATAACAATGGACAAGATTTCAAGATTGTTTGCATTAAAATATCATCAAATTTACAAATATGGAATAACCAGTATGTCATGTGTTAAAAGGAACAATACAACCTAACATTTTAGTAATATAGATACATATAACATTTCAGTAATTAGATACATACAGTATATGAACAAATTTGCCCTAAACATTTACTAAAAATATTTACCTAGATATGAATAGACTGTATTTTGCATTAATAATATATTTCTATTACATTAAGATATATAATGACTGCATATATTTACTTCCTTAATTAGAATGTTACACAATATACTATGTGTGATTATTGCAAAACCACACTCTAAAGTTAATGAGTCAAGAAATGTTCATTTAGTATCAGTGAATATGAAATGCACTGTTATGTAATTATTTATTGGCCTGTCTTGTATACTGTAGCTTCTTTGACATAATTACTCTCTAAAATTAATAGATTAATAACTTGTATTGGGTTCATCATGTTGAATATTTTTGCAGATAAATAAAAATAAGTATCAAGTATTTTTACATGACTATACACACATTTGCAGCCTTATGTCCCTGCCAAAAGGGATGAAGAGGATTAAGTAAGTATATACACATATCTATGTATAGACAGACATTTATTCTCTATTATTAGGAACTAGTTCTTTATCAGGCAAAAATCCTTTGTGGCTATTAAGGCATTGATAATTCATTAAGTTATTGTTTTTTTATGGATAATAAGTTTTGATATCTTAAATAAATTATACAAAGAGTACAAAAAGAAAAAATGACAATTGACAAGAATCTGATTATTGTATTGCCATCGATTTACTCTCCACAATACAATACAAATGAATGCATCTATGTTTTAAATATTTCAAGTTGCATAACCTAGAAATAATAGTAACTATTATAACTATATTTAAAATATATTTCCAAACCTACTAATTAATATCACCAAAAAATACACAAACAATTGATAACAATCATACACAAAAGATTTGAAATCAGTAATCCTAGCTTAAAAATAACTTACCCTTTAATATTTTCCCCTTTGTCATTTGGGAAGAAGTTCCCAAATGTTATAACTCTTAAAGCATGAGATAAAAATCCAATAAGAAATGAATATCCTACATGATCATATCCATCTTACATACACCAACAGAAAAACCAAAATAGATATGACAACAGCGTTCAGGTTAGACTGGAGCATGCCCAGTAACAGCCAAATCCGAGTGCTTTGGATTTTTTGAATTCCATGAGTAACCATGTGATGAAGCATTAGATAACCTGATTGGTTGATGATATTGCAATAATTTGATGAAGTTGATAAGAAGGATGGAAGAAGGGTCCAGAAATTGGCCATGGATAAAGACAACACAATAAAAATACATAAACAAAACAGATATAGCTACTGCATGCTTTTCTACATAAATATAGCTCATAATATGCTTTAAGAGATTAATTATAATTAACACTAAAATTATAGCTCATAATATGCCACCTAATATAATAGAACTTTATCATACTATTGATGCAGCACAAAAAGTATGAAGCTAGGTAATACCACTTAACTGTTATGAATATTAAATATATATTTTTGTTAGAAAAGAATGTAGTATCTTTATTTAAATTCAATTTCAAAATTTAATTTAAATATGATTTAATGCCTTAAGCATCTTAATAAACACTCCAACTATTTTATCTACATCCTAATATTTATGTGCTTATTTCCATTTCAAATATGATAGAATATTACTGATGATAATAGTAAAAATTGATATTATCTTTATGATGTATCACTAGTGCAGGTGTTTCTCCATACCAAAGTCGCATAGTCATTACTTACAGTATATTATCACACTCTCACATTTCACATAAAATGCTTAGTCTATCAATATTCCATGGGCCTCATAGCTGAAAATCCATGGGCCTGGTAGAATGATTGGCTACCTAATAATAGATATACTGTATAGGTACAGTATCTTCATGGGCTTGTGGGTGTGGTGGATTGATATACCTACAGTAAAGCCAGGCACACACTGCATCATACAATGGTCGTATGATGAATCCAACTTAGCTCCCTGCGAGCGTCGTCTGCTGATTGTCGGTGAGAGTCTGGTCATTAGAAGAGATCCGTTGTGCACACGTTGTGGCACTCTCCATGGGGCTGTAGAAAGGTGGTCTTTAATAGAAGGTCGACTTTCATTGGAGGGGTCTTTAATTAGAGGGCGCCCTGTACTATACTTTTTAAAGTTTAAATTCATTTAACTGAATACAGTAATATTCTCAGCAAAGAAATCGCATTACAGCATGGGTTAGAAGATCAACTCAGCAGAAACAAAACATTGTTGGTGTGCAGTCTAACAAACAACCTGTTCCAAAATTATCAAGTATTAGCAACACCTTAAGCCTTAATCCATAGGTCAGACCATTGGCATTCCAATGAATTTCAGTGTTATTTTTTTCTAGAGTAAGCTTGTGTTAGACGGATTTTGGAAGGTGCTTGTTGCTTTGCTAAGTGGATAACGTTCGATGTGTCCATAAGCTCTTTAAGGTGTTTGACATGTGACTAAGAAATGCAACCAGTGGTTCTGATAGACAAATTACATACACCTGACACCTAAAATATCGTTTACTTGTATTTCTCTTTACTTCCATATTATACCAGTGCGATACTGTGTGCTTTTTTTTTTTTGTATTATCTTCCGATTACCCATTATTTGTTTGACTGAGCTATAAGGTCAATTGGTGAATTTCTATTTATCATTTTTACATATATATATATATGTAAAAAAAATTTCCAAATTCTATTATGTATCCAATAATATCTTGAAATAAATATCTTTTTCTCAGACTACACAGTGACAACTCCAGCACACATGGCTTTAGAAGAAGGAAACAAAAAAGTTAAAACACCACAAGGAAAACCGAATAAAACATGGCTGAGTAATAATAATATATATTTGGACTTGCACTGTTAAATCAGTGGCATACACACAAAAGGTATGTCCGAACACAAAACTTAGACAAAAAATTACAAAATACATTAAATTAAAAGAATAACTAAAACTCGAAACCAACTCAAAACACCTTAAATTAATTCCATCTTCAATTTCCCTCCCCCTCCTTCTAATTCATATTCTATCCACCTTCCCCACCTTTTGTAATACTTGTCAAAAATATTTTCATATTTTCTGCAAAGTAACTACGATTAACAGGCCAAAAAATAAATGTCATATTTTTAAATCATCGTTTGCATCAATTAATGTATTATATAATCAATAATATTAAGAAAAAAAATATTTTGCTATTGTGATATATGGTAATATTTTGAAAGCAAAAACAAAAAAAAATCACAGATGCTGCTACAGTACACCACCACACCCCAGGAAGGCAATATGACTTAAGGGGGCACTTCTACTGTGAAAATGTATTAAAATTTTTTTTTTTTTTCAATTTCACCCACTCATTCAATCACTAATTCATTCACAAAAGGTTTATTCTCCAATGCTAACATAGCAGGCACCAGATGCAGAGGTCATAGAGTTAAATGAGAAGAAATATGGAATCTGTAATTTAGATTATTCTAAGGAAACATAATTTATGATTTTAGTAAATACTGTATGTGATATGGGAGAGAGCCTAAAATCTTTTTTTAGATTATCAAAACAATGTCTTTCACCCCCTTTACCTTAACCTGACTTTTACCCCTTTCCTTTAACCATCCTTCAATTATCAGTTTCCTTCCTAAATCCAACCACCCATAAGCCACTTCAGTGGGGTTCTTGTCAGCATGGATTGAACAACAGACAGCTAACATCAACTAAAAAATTAAACATTGGGAAGATACAAACTCACACTTAAGAAAGGCACATGCACTTAAACGACTGATTAAACTTACTCTGTATTTGTCGTAATTGCTGTATCTGTGGCTTACAATCCTCATACTTATGAACAGGCATAATCAGCATGGCAAAATATTGGTTTTTATCAGTACGATGTAAATACTCCAAAGAATTTTGAAAATTATCAGCTAAGGATTGTACAAATCCTAATTATTTTGTCCAATAAAACTGGTGTATTATATTGTTTATGATAATAAATGTATCTCCACTTTTAAACAGCTAAGAGTTAGTGGCATCCATATTCTTTTTTGGTGTTATTACTTAGAAAACTGAGCCACTTATTATCTTGCCTCCTCCTTAATACAATTCTACAAATCATATTTCCTCACCTTCAGGCAAATAGGCTTCTACTACTTTAAGTTCATATCTTTACCGACAGGACCAACCAACCACATCCTCTCATGAATAAACATCTATCCTCTCTCACTTCCTACCAATACAATTTGACCATTCCACCCAATAACCAATGAGATTCTTTCTTATAAATATTCAAGATGTAGGTCACCCTAATGGAACTCACTATAAACCTCATAAAGAAATCTTTAGGAAATACCCTACCAAGATTCAAAATACAATCCCACAAAATCCAATAAAGATAGCAGAGTAATTGCTTCTGTATGTTATTAGGCTATGAAATAGCTGTATTTTGATGCATAATTCACTTGGCATTAATGCGCTCATCCGCTACAAAATTCAATTTAGTGACAGAAATTGAGGAAAAAAAAACTGCTATCAAAATGTATCGGATTTTGCATTAAACTAAAACTAAATCATATTTATACTTGATAAAACAACATTTATTAATTGATTTTACATAGATTTCATGTGAAATGAGGCTAAACCATTGTCTACCCAGTGATGGTTTCTCTTACAATGCGTATAACTGTAATAAAACAATATTTATACCCCGCTGGAAAATGGACCGTTCTAAATGCCCAATACTTCACACACATACTAGGTCTGTTCTCTCAACATTATTAATTGTTAATCTATGGTAAAATTTTGGTTATGAGAAGAACCATACATTTATTTTTTCTTTCTCAAATTTACTGGAGCACATAACTTCTGAAGACATTTTCAAAGGCTATTGAAATTTTCCATACTTGAGACATGTGCAAAAAATCAGTACAAAATACCAAGGGGACTTGAGGGCCATGATATCAAAAACAACATTAAAGAATGACCCAGAAAAATACAGACGCCCGTAATTATGTCATATGCATACAAGTTATGACAAAAGTATGTATTATTTCAGACATTTATTGTTCAACAGCATCCATTCTGAAGATATTTTTCCTAGATAGTTGTAGAGAGCCCAAACACACTAAAATCAGCTTAGGGCCTCCCTAACTACGGCCTACTCAAAATGACCATTTAGTTCACAGTTAGTATTTTTAGGTGGGCTTAGGGTTGATGAATTGCAGGACAGAAAGTTTGAGGCAGATCGTCTTCATTTGCCTTTTTACTTGATTGACATACAAACAAAATATTTACCTGCTCTCCTCCAACATCTTCCTATAAACCCAACTGCATTCCTCATACTCCCATTTATTTGCTGTTGTATTCCCCATCCATCCATACAGCTAAAAGACATCCCACTTTACAGTAGCACCTTCACAATTTACTCCCAATTAAAGAAGACCTTGATAATCTGCTGTATGTTTGGTTTATATTCAGGTTTAAAGATGAGTCGGCCCAGGTCTCGCATTGACTTGGCATTGACTTGCAATGCCTTAGTGTTCTTTGGCACAATCAGCCGAACATCCCCTTGAATCAGCCCTTTTCAACATTAGTTGTAACCAGAACCCTGCAGACGTCAATGTTCCTATGCATGATGCATGTTTTATTTTCAAGCAATATGAGGTTGGGTGGATTTTGTGTTGTGGTGGCTTACCTTGAAAAGTTTATTCTTTGCATTTGAATATTGGGAAAATGAATACTATACTTACGCATCAGGTATAGGCCTAAATAAAATGCTTCGCTATCTCCCCACTACCCTTGGCAGGAGGTGCTATTATACACGCCTCCAGCAGCATGCAGCAGCCTAGCCTGTTGTCTCATCTCGCGGGTGAAAAGTTGCCCTGATTGACCTTATGACATGTGGCGGCCTCTAGAGACATCAAAGTCACTTATTATTTTGAATCTTATCAAGCAACTGGGGGTGCTAATCAAAAGCAAAAACCCGGAAGAAGGTGACTGAACCAACACTGAGGAACTTCACACCGCGAGGTAAAAACAAAATGTCGGAAAGCTTTTTCTGGCGCATGCGCAATTTCACTCTAAATCGTAGGTTGGATCGTCGGGCTGATAAACAATGCGTAAACAATATTGAAATATAGTTTACCAGCTTTCAACCCCCTTTCAACACATGAGCAATGTTGCAATTTATTATTAAACAATGTTTAATTTTATTGTTCATTATTTCCTACCTTAGATCGATCATGTTTTAAAACCGTAGTTAGCTACCTAGCTAGGCCTACAGCAGAACAGTAAGTTCGAATTTCGATGTCATTTACGACCTACATTTTTCCCCAAGGAGGAGAGCAGAAAGTAATTATACTAGTTAACTTCCAATTCGGAGTATTTTGATCTGGTGTTATTGGCATTTTCTTCCTTTTAAATAATATCGATGACAAATCAAGTACAAATTATTAAGAATTCTACATTAAAACGATCATGTTGTGTTTGTTTACCATAATGAGGAGAACTTGCAAAGCGATCCAATTCTAATGGAATTATAGAAATCACTACCTTGCCTAATTAAGGCTAGTCATGCTGGACCGCATTTCCTTTGTTTTTTACTCACTGTCACCCACAGCTTTTTAACATTTGCCACGAGGTTAACCTTTAACACACTTAACTGTGTTCTGATTTGCGCACACGGATTGGGGTTGACAACATGAACTGGCAATTTTCCAAGTTTTATTTTCCATTGGGCTTTCCATGCGACATTCGGCACAGTAATTTTACAATTAACGGATGTTAACTCTCTTTTATATTTATTATTTATCTTACTAAATCAAGACTACAAAATATTGTTTGATGAACAATCTTTTCACATGTGTGTATTGTTATTGAGGACATCATTTTTTGACAGTTAAAAGAGGCAAACTAATTGTAAATTAAAAAAAAAATAGGCTATAGGCCCTAGGCTAATTAATTAAGAAAATATTACAGTACAGCCCATAATTAATGCAACATTCCCCACGCGTGACACGCGTGGTAGCTTCGTTGTGGTTGCGCGGTAGTAGGATCTACCACCACGCGTGAAACGTGGCCTGATAAACAATTACACCACGAGAATGTTGATTGTTTTGATGGGTCGATTAGCAGGAATAAACAATGTTTTGAACTACAGTAAACAGTTGTTAATTAGAGAAATGAATTCAAACGTGTATCCAAGATATTATCGAGCAAAATACGCTGTGTAGTATTTTAGTTTAATTGCATTATTAGTAAGTTTGATCTCAGGATCGTCACTAGTCCTAAAAACATTGGCCTAGACTAGGGCATGCCCTACTCACACACGGACTCGTAAAAGATTATTACCTTGTTGATGTTAATTAATCCACAGGTATCCATATGTATCCTTAATAAACACTACACAAATGCAATGTTAATTGTCCTACATGATGGAAGAAAATTAGTGGGCCTAACTAATTAAAAAGGAGGCCTATATCGTAGACCTAAGGCCTACAACTCGGGCTACAGTAGTCGAGTCAACAACATGTGCATGTGAACGTCGGAAAATAATTGGCTTTCGGCCAAAAGGTCATTGACATGACAACATATTTTTACAAGCCAGTGTTTTTGGCGGGTGGCACATTCTCAAATTATTGACAATGTACAGCCCATACATTTGCTGAATAATGGTCCCTCTCAACGTAAATTGTGTTTTTCTTTATCAATAATCCTAAATTAAGTAATTTACTGTAATCATTTAATGATTCAAAATGTTTAAAAACCTGTCCCATCATCATTGTTCCATTCTCAAACTCCATTCAGCCGTATAGATGTGTATAAGAGACAGGTATAGGCCTAAATACAATGCTTCGCTATCTCCCCACTACCCTTGGCAGGAGGTGCTATTATACACGCCTCCAGCAGCATGCAGCAGCCTAGCCTGTTGTCTCATCTCGCGGGTGAAAAGTTGCCCTGATTGACCTTATGACATGTGGCGGCCTCTAGAGACATCAAAGTCACTTATTATTTTGAATCTTATCAAGCAACTGCCATCACATGCTGCCCCCGCCAACCCTTAGGTTCGTCTGTCCATCACATGCTGCATATTTATGTGTCCAGAATTTTTAACCATCATTTCTTGGAAAATAATTCCACAAATGTTGATTTTTATTGCTTGACGGCAGGCTGGTGGTAGGCCAAGAAACCTACTTTATGTACTGGTATAGTACAGTATATCAGATGTGTCTAGGCCTATACCAGGTTTGACGGTGTCGCCCAAAGAGAAGCCTACATTACGTATGTGTCTAGGCTAGGCCTAGGTACACCAGGTCCGTCAATCTTAGCCGTTAAAGTATACTAAAACACTAATAGAACACACAGAACACCTTCAAATAATAGCACAAGTAAGTGGCCGATATGCCACAACTATCTCAGTTTGCTCGATGTTTACTAACAGTCGCGAAAACAACGTAAAGAACTTTTCTAGGCAGCTCGCGACAGAAACAAAAAGTCGGGAAAGTTTGAGCCGACACATGCGCAAATCAAATTTTCAACTAAAAAACGACTCAAAACTGGTGGTAGGGGGTATACGTTTTATCGCCTACAGCCTACATTTTTCATCTAACCGAAAAAACAAACATTTCTTGCACAATTGCATGTCCACCAGCAACTATCGAGCACCATGTATACCTGCTACTATGCACCGTTTCGGAGCCTATTTGTTTACAAATATGCTGACCTCTTTTGGTGTCACATCTCATACACACATTTTACATGTGAACCATTACATTAGTTCCATGTGACCTAAGGTCACAAAGGAACTAAAAACGTTGAAAATTCGTCCCACCGTTGTTCGTTTCAGTCTCAATCCCATTCAGCCGTATCGAGTGCGTGAGCTGAGAGAAGCACATGTTCTGCCTTCGTAAACAGACCGCAATACAGCAGTCAGTGGAGATATTATTACACCGTGCCCGATCGGAGTTTTTGATTTTGAAAAGAAAGATAAAATAAATATTTAGAAACTATTATTATCTACATAATAATTAATATTAGTTAACATTTGCGGCGAATGAAATATTCAGTTACGGCGTACATGAGCCTATTTCGATCCTGTTCGTAAATAAAAATTACATTCAACCTGATTCAACTCAATATGGAACATTTTTCTATTTCGAACTGAACTTCGTGACATCTTTATTTCTTTTATGGAATAAAGCCGTAAAGTAGGCCTAGTACAAATAAAAATGATTATGATACTAATGCAGTACAGTATATTATATAATATATAAGATAATAAAACAAATACAGTAAGTGTTCAGTCCCAATCTCAAACCCGTTTATTCGTTCACATCTGAGCACATGTTTTGCCTGCCTTCGTAAACAAACCGCATTACTGCGGTGTCTCAGAAGAAATTATAACCCCGTGCCCAACTGCAAAGCAACAACGTAGTATACAGTTTTTGAAGAGAACAAGATATATATTTAGAAGATTATTGTCCACTTTCATCAATAGTACACTGGGTAATATTTGCATCCAATAAATATAAAACATTCACTGTTCAGCGACGTGGGCCTATTTTCTGTGCGTAGATAAAAATTACATTCAACACTCGTTCGTGACGTTTCTTCTCTTTGAACCAGGGCAGGCCTAGGCTAGGCCTATTTGTCAACTTTCTTTCTGGAGGACTTCGTCCCGGATTTCGTACTTATAAGCTATTTATAAAATATTGAACACGAAGAACAGTCGAAATGGGAGTTAAATTATTGCATATAATTATGTACAAAACCGATGGCCTAGTCATACCCGGCACCGATCGTGTTGGCCTAAAAATCATAGGCCTCGTCTAGGCTTATATATAGAAGTCAGTGAGTCCGGTCAAAAGGAAGGTAGACTTAACTTTCGGGAATCAACTCTTACTTTATTCTGATCTAGCCTTCCTTGTAGCATTTATAAACAGTACATGAACGCGCAGTAACGACTTTAACTGTTTATAAAAAATAAACAAAATCTTGTTATGTAGGATAAACTTTGTTACCCAGTTGTTTACCTTGCGCTTAACTCCACGCGTGGCTACCGCGTGGCTAACATTCTGCGTGACAACACAACGCAACGTCCACGCCACGACCACGACAGTCACGTGTGGTACAAAGGTGGTAATTGTGGGCTGTACTGTAAATACAGGAATACAAACAAGTTCCTGTCGTCGACAGCGAGTGGAAAGGGAGAATCTGATCAAATCAGGTGTACATTTCTCTTATTGAAAAAAACAGCTCCATACTTTAAATTTGAACGGTCTAAACTTGCACTTATCATTCACAAATGACCCAGCAATACATTGTTTATTCCAGTAAGCTACAGCAGTCTTTCTGCACATACAAATAAACAACACACTTTTGCTTCATAAGTTCGTTTCATAGCCTTGCTTAGATTGTTTATATCAGCCTACGATGTAGCTACGAAGCCTGCTGCGCGCAGGCAAAATTACGAGGTAAAAACAAAATGTCGGAAAACTAAACCTAGGCTTCGTGTTGTGTCGGGTTTCAGAAAGAAACTGAGTGGATTGCAAATTTGCAAATTTGACTTATTAGGAAATGTTTTTACCATATTAGGTAATTCGGAGCGGGCTCTAATAATTTGTAATCTTATCAAGCAACTGGGGGCACTAATCAAAAGCAAAAACCTGGAAGAGGGTGAATGAACCACCACTAAGGAACTTCACGTTGCAAGGTAAAAACAAAATGTCAGAAAACTTTTTCAGACGCATGCGCAATTTCACTCCAAATGTCTACACACACACACACAAAATGTGCACTGCATGCATATGAACTAAAAAGTAAGATTGATCAAATGATGAACACCATTGCGAGTCTTGCCTTGCTCCAAAATTGGCCTGATTTCAAGATATCCCTCGATGGACTGTCAAAAAAATGTACAAAATTTCGCTATTTGCATAGCTTCCTGTTATTGATAATGTTTTTAATTATTTGCAGGTTTATCTTGAAAATCATTAAATTTCATGATTATTATATCACAAAATAACCATCACTTGCAATCATTCTGTGGCTGCAGGTTAGAAATTATATTAACTTATTCTATTTCTATCTATAGGATTTCTGCATGACAGCTGATAATTGTTTGGTGTCTTGCACTGCTTCAAAAAAGATACTGAATGTAAATCAAACTAATAAACCATTTGTCCATTAAATGGTTTCATATGAATTTTCTAAAATTAGTTAGACATCATAGCATGAATAATTATGCACATCTGATGCAGACTCATAGCTGCAGATTGTAAGCCTTCTTGTACCCAACAAGATAAAATGGAACTGTAAACATTAATACTTGTGTCATTTTAGGTATCCCAGTGAAGCCATTTTGAGTGTATACAGTTTTCAAAAATTCGTGAGATTTAAAAGAAAATGACACAACTTTGATGTTGAAAAAACTATACTCATTGTGAATTTTTGCCAACAAAATTTATATTTTGAAAAAGCATGTTATAGTGTTTACTTACATATGCTTTTTAATGAGATTGATGTAGTATTTGATGAGTAAGTGCAATTTTAAAATGTGTTGAGAAACCTGGTGAGCCGAATTTGCGCCCATAAAAAAACATTGGGAAACCCCCTTTCCAACTTTAAAACATCGCTTGATGACCGTCAAAGCTAGCGGAATGATTTATTTTGCATGTTATCAGGCTTTAAACAAGCTTTATTTTGATGTGTAAACCATCTAAAATTGATGTGTTCATCCACCACAAAAAACAAAATTAGTGACAAAGTTTGTGTTTTGAGCGATTGTTCATGAACAAAAACCGATCGAAAATACCGACCTAATATTTAGGCCAGCATATGTAACACCAATTTACCTCAGCATTTTAAGTCGGTTTATGATTATTGTCCATGTACCTTCACGGTTAGGATCTTTAGAGAACTGATAAAATGTTGATGCATCTTTTTAGCCTAGCCCGCGGTCCCTAGGTTGGTCCTAGTGTGATCGCGAAAAGCGCACAACATAGGCCTAGCGTGTCCTACGCTACATAAGGGGTCTCTTCTCATGCTCTTCTCTCATGTTCATCAATTCTTAAACCAGTTAAACTATGATCGAATTTTGTTAAATTATCATTTATATTTTAAATAATATTAGAATCCAACATTTATTTATACTTTGTCAAATTTACTGTATAATCGGAGCACATACCCTTTTTTGAGATGACATTTTCAAAGGCTGTTGAAATAGTTTGATTTTTCAATTTTTGAGACATGCGTAAAAAATCAGCACAAAATAGCAACCGACCATACTTAGGGCTATTAAATCAATAAACGCCATTAAAGAAGGACCCAGAAAAAAATACACATATAAAACTTAAGGTTTTGTGAAAATTAGACATTTTATGTTGTTACTTTCAAAGTTATGGCCCTCCAAAAATGCTCCAAAATCAGCCTGGGAAAAGGACCCACTTTTTCGCTTTTGGACGTCTCAGTCGAGAAATACGGGTAGCTGAAGTTTTTCTCGCAAATCTGGCTACAAAACCATATCAAAATTTCACGTTCCACTTCTGACTCTGAGTTGTGCTTGGCACATGCCGCTGTCTCAAGAATTCAAGTCTTATTTTACAGCTCCCTGTCCACATTTTTGTGACAGGTTCCTGAATCATTTCTTAGAAAAAATATATATTTTTGCCTCATATTATATTATACTCATTAATAGTATTAATTATACTGTATTCGCAAGGTGTTTGGCAACACAAGATATGCGCTCCCACATAATAATAATGGTACAACAAAAATTTAAACAACATTGTCTACTAAAGGAACTAAGATCAAGATGATACTATATGAAAAAGGCATGTTAAAGGAATTAAAACGAAGGAAGGTAATAATTACCAATTAAAATCTCTAATCCATTAATTAACAAAACTGTTTAAAGGTGGTTATTGTAATCAAATTGCTCTAAGAAAATGCCACAAATTTGAACTGATGACCTAGATAAAGGCCATGCAACACATATGAAACACAAATTTAATATCTATAAAATTATAGAAATTCTTCACTTTCTATTACATGTTTACAAAAAAAAGGAAACAAAAACAGATCAAACAATTTCACAATGTTTTCATCCAAAACATATTTGTTGGTGTATTGTATTAACCAAGCCTAAGCAGTGGAGGATTTTTAAACCTAAAGAGATGTGACTGTACAAGCAAATAAATAATAAACTTAATCAATAAATTTATCAAATTTTGTAGCTACATTAAGCATGTGGGCTTACAGGTATGCTTGGCCAAATATTTCATCTGAATTTTTTTTTTTTAAACTTTGTTTTTACCAACTTGAAGTAAAATAAATTGTACATTTTCTATATAGATGTGTATGTATGCAAAGAATAATAAAACTGAAATGATTTTAATTGATTGGAAATGTTTTGATTTCTGATAGTGAAGTATTGTCACCATCATGTACTATATTCATTCTTGACAATGTTCTATTAATGAACGAAACATAGTCAGCCCCACATTTAATATTTTTAAGGAGTAACCATACTCGTATATTATTTGCGAATAATCAGTGGATCGTTTGAAATGAAATACATTGTTTCTAATGGAAATGTAAAACAAAACAACAATATTGGAAGGTCAAATGATGTAATTGGATGCTATATTAAACTTCATAAACATATGAAAATTTTAGTCTGATTTTTAGCAATAAAGCTCATTCTCAATTGTAATTAACCAGATATAGTTGACCTACTTCCTATGCAATAAACACATCTACTGAATGCTACATTTTGTATCTGCTAGTTGCGAATCAGAAAGTTTCTCACATGATTTGGCCAAATGCCAAGACACAGCACCAACACTAATAATAACTTTGAAAAAAAAATTCACAGGTTTCTTAATAAATCAGCATGAGACTATGAAAAGCTAATTATTTTAAGTTATACTTCACCAATCACTCTGTTCACACCTACTATATGGTTCCAAGGAAAAAGCAGGTCATGTATGAAAAACACAAGTAAAGGTATTTTCAAATTTGAGGGAAAAAATGATCTCAAAATTTAGCATAGATCTTGTAAAACTATACATGTTTTGATATTAAAAATGTCTAGGTTTAAATAATTTCACTTTCACCCCTGATTCCCAAATAAACCTATTAAAGAATTATAGGTGGCTTTGAGATAGGACTTGCATTTTGACTCATCTACTGTGTTTCACGGTGACAGTTTAGCCCAACAGATGACAGGAACTTTTCATTATATAAAATAATTTTTGAAAGCAACAAACTTATCTTTCTGAACATGCTGTAATTATATATATATATCCTATGGACTACATTTATGTGGAAAAATATGAAAATAATAATACAATTTGCTAAATTTCTACTGTACTAAAGAAAACACTTGGTTTGACATCAATGGAGCCAATGGGAAGCCAAAATGTGCCAGAATATTCTTAGTCTTGTGGTAATAGGCCAAACGTTTGTTTAGCAAATGTATCGCAGATATAAGTTATTTTAGATCAATAAAAATTGCATGTACATTAGAAAGGTGTTTATGCTGAAAATGTACCTGGGAAATGTATAGAAAATTAAAATGATACATTTTATTTTAGTCTATTTTGCTACCATGAAAGTAAGTCCTAGTCTAAGCCAAAATTTAATGAAGTTAAAGTACTGTAAAGATATATTTATCATTAATATTTAATATTATTATTACCATTTTGAATCATCTATAACAGAATAAGAAAGTAGGAGCCTACCAAATTTTAGACTACAAAAGTTTTTGTTTAAATTATGCCTGTTTTCACAAAACATTTTCCTCATTTTCAAAAATGGATAAAAATGGAATAAATTCAATTTCTTAGCAAACCAGGAAGTTAAAATTCATCTTAGAAGCACAAGATGGCAAAAGAATTTGATGAGTCAGAATTGTAAGATCACAAAACAATACACTGCCTACCTTGGGCTCTTTACACTTCTTATCAAATCACTGGATAAGAATCCCTTTAGGCTAACAACATTAATTCCTATTTCGTTGTGGCTAACAAAATTCATTCTTGTTTCATTCTGACTGATGTTTGTATCTCACAAGATTATATCGGATACCTTTTTCAATTGGAACATGAGGATGTAACAACCACATCACAGATAAATATGTCCTATATCACCCAGCATGTATTCCATAAAACCAGTCTACAATACTAAGTATCTCTATCTTCTTACACGTTTCATGGACTACAAAACGTGTTTAAAGTTATACAATTAGATTTTTTTTACAAGAGGATGACACAAATTAAAAGTATCATTCCTCCCATTTGTACTTCCTAAGCTGTTAATTAACTTGAGTTAAAACGATGACAGAAGATTCACCTACTTAGCATTGTTTTAGTTTTATTCATCAATATTCTAACTTATCCACAATCTAATATTTAATATAGGTAAAACAATAATACTTAATATAGGTAAAACAATAATAGTTTCAAGACTTTACTTACCAGACACATCAGCCATTAAAACAACAACCAAAAATATTAAAAGCACTCCGAAAACACCTTCCTAGTTCATAACCAAAATATGTCAAATATTCTCTAAGCAGTGTAAAAGTCAGCAAAACGTTGAGGAAAGACTTGTAGAATAAATAAACATTATGTTGCACTGTACTCTGTAAATTCTAACACATCAGAAGACTGAAAAAATCAGAATGACCGAGTTACAAAAAGCAAGACGTGCTAAAAACAGAGACAGACACTCTAAATTCTTTCAAGAATGTTGTTCTCATTAATGATCCATATGTGACATTCCCTCATCCATATTATTCAAATATTATCTACTCCAATATTCACAAGATCGTGAGTCAGTTGACAATAAACTAACCTAGCTAACCGTAACATTCCACAGGCCTATGGCTGCTTTGGCCCCCCTCCGACTCATCAAACCTGACAGCTTACATTTTAATTGGTGATAATCGTATCACTAATCAACAATTTATGGCTTCATCATCATTAGCCTTTTTTGTAGTCTCGTATCTGTAGACTTACATTTCCAAAAATCAAATTCTTTGCTGTTATTGGAAATCTATAGGCCAAATGTAGTGCATTTACACAATGATGTCATGTATTAATTAGAGCTAAAATAACGCCAGAGAAAACATGTTGATGTCAAACACAGCCCTTTTCAGATTCCATTTTCGATATAAATTAAAGTCATAATTCAGATGCAAATCTCTCAGTGGCTGTGGTTTAGAACTTTCTTAACGTAAACATACAAAACATGTCGGGGGAAGCTGCCCTCCGTCCCTATCGGAGAAGAACCACAATATGTCAGGGAGAAAACAATGTATTTTCTACATATTAAGACTCTAAAATCGATTAAAGAGCCTTTGAAACCCCTAAATTGTCAAATTTTCTGGGGCTGCCCCCCCCCCTCTTTCAATCGTCGGGGACATTGGCCTCCCCCACTGTCGGGCAAATCAGGGGGGGGGGGCCACCTGACTAAATAAAAAAATTAAATTATTTATGTATTTATGATTGAACATTATTTTTAAATTAAGACATTAAAAATCATTTTTCAAGTATGAGAGTGCCTTTCTGGGCATCTAAAGATATATATCCTCTCAATCTCGGCCTCAAGCAAAGTTATGTAGGGATGAGGTGTGTATGGAGTTTTACGCCGATTTCCTAATGTTCAAAATAGATGTAACAAGTGAATTTTCAATAGCCTAACATGTTGATGATAAAAATAGATAGATTTTACAACTTACAATTTGGAGAAAAAACATATCCACCCGACTTATCACCAGTCAAGTGTGTGTGGGACGCGAGTAAATACCTGATGCTTTTGGGGCTTTATCATAAAAGTTTGCAGAACATTGGTTCAGAGCCCACCAAAGGCCAAATGGGGTCAACTGGCTGGGCCCAAGTTAGGGAAAAGGGGTGTGTCCTAAGAAGCTTTGGAAATTTAGGAATTAGATGTTTAATTTAAACGATTATTATGGACAAATAGGGAATTTGTCCATAATGGTGACGTTTTATCACTCATTAAAAGTTTTTAGGCTAAATTAAAAAAAATTATTGTGTTGCCCACGCCCGATTGACCCAAAATGTACAAAATCGAGGTTCGGCAAATATTTTTAATGAGCTAAAAAGGCTGGAATAGCTTATCTTGTTGGACAGTTGGCAATGCGACAGTGTTATGTGATAATTTTGCTCTTCAATGCAGATTTTAAAATGATTTTATTTTTGTTGTATTTTTGTGTATTCTCTACTTTTTTTAGGTATAAACACATTATTGGTTTAAAAAAAAACAAAAAACACAAAAACCTTCTTCTACCAACCTACCCATGTATTGGATTTTCTCTCATTGTGTCTGAAATGAAAACAGGTCACACTTGTCAAACCAGTCAAGAAGATGGCAAATTGGATGCAGAGGTTAGGGAGCTTTTTAAAAATCAGAGAAGAGGAGATTAGCCATCAAATTGATGTTACAATTAGGTGGATGCACAAGGTCATTGTTAATCTGAGAGAACAGCTCTTGGTGGACCATAATTATTGATACTGATGTAGGCCTAGTGCTCCTGTCATATTAAAGAATTGTGAGTTGCTCAAATGTCAAGAGACAGGAGTCGAATTGCTTATGGATGTTTGCTTATGGGATGAAATGCCTCTGTAACCTGGAGTGGGGGATAGAATTTTCAGGCTTGCCAAGTATTCTTCCTTTTAAAATAAATAATGATGTGGTATATCACACTCTGTACAATTAAGCAAAAGGGGTACGGCAGTGGGACACACAGTAGGCCTACTTTCTTCAAGATATTTGCACAAATTATTGATGCTGTAGTAAGAAGTGATACCACTACTGCGGAGGTCTTCAGATGTACAGGACTTACAACGTAACACCAAATGAATAAAAATTTAAATAGAATATTTACAAACTATGGGTTTCAGAAATCCATTATACTGTGAACGCTATTGTTGTACACCTGTGCACTGTCGGACCTTCCATTGCTTCCCACCCCCAGCCCCCCCCCCCCTGTATTGGTTAAAATGTATTTTTACATGCAGAGCATATCAGTATAAATGTCAACAAATCCACATTATTTTGTACCAAAAATCGTCTTTTTAACCCAAAATAGGCACAATTGGGAAAGACAGTTATGTCAGATTCTGACATATCTATCAGTGAGGTATGTTATTGGTTAAACTATATTTTTACATGCAGAGCATATTAGTTTTAATTTAAATTTCAACAAATCTATATTTTTTAACAAAAAATCATATTTTTTATCTAAAAATGGCCAAATATTGTTCTTTTTTTTAAAACCCTTATGTCAGATTCCGAAATGTTATAGCTATACTATTGATTAGAATATACTTTTACATGCACAGCATATCAGTTATAATTTAAATGTCAAAAAATCTGTATTTTTATGCCTAAAAATCATGGAGGGTTTTTTGGCTTCAGAGAGTTTCTTGACAAGCATGTTGATAAAAGTATATAATTCATAATTGCTTACTTGGTGAAAAAATACTGACCATAGATTCCTCTTTCTACAAGTTGAGTTGTCCAAACAAAATCTTTTATTTTCTTTATATTTTTTCATCTTTATTGGCTTATTTTTGACTAAATAATGATCATATTGATTCTAAACCTATTTGTACAGGCAGATCTTGCAGATATATTTTTTTTTTGGCTAGATTTTCTTGAAAAGCATGTTGATAAAAGTATATCCACCAAAAATTCAAGTTTTGTCGTCTGTGTAACGATTCTTCCATATTTTTACATTAAGGCACTAAAAGCAAATGAAATTTCTTCGCTAATTTTCATCAGTGTATGTGGTTTTTGGCTATGTTCTAAAATATTATACCATGGGGTACCCACAGGGGTCCCAGGTTGAAGAACTCCATTCGCATGAGATTTTGTCGGGAACTTTTGGCCGCCTGCAAATACAACGCGTGTCGCGTTGCAGCCAATACTCAACTACTCATAATATTAAATATTTGATATTCAATGATCACATAGTTAACTTGCTCTTGCTTTCATTTTTATTTACACAATGTAAATTAATACCATGAAATTACATAAATTCTGGAATCTACTATATCTGTACAGTAGGCCTAGTCTATAATATTCATTTATTTACACTTAGGCCTACTACATCAATATAATTAATTACATCAATTTACAGTTCTTTTCTGGCATCTGTTAGTTTAATAATGTATTTAACAGCAGTAGTAGTAGCTTCTTTGCTGCTAAGGGAAGAGTGGAATTTGGATGCAGTTCAATCATGGCAAACAAGTCTGTAAACATAAAACAATAACGAAAATATTATCTCAAAATGTGTGTAACCTAATTTTTTTTCATTCGATAGTCGATAGTCTTGTCTAGGTGTACGTAGCTTGACTTCAAAAACCTTAAATGAGGTCTAGACCTAAGGTATTTTAAGGACGGTTGGCCTAGGCCTAGTCGAGGCCCTAGCAAGTACAGGAAAAATGGCTCGAGGAGATCAATGAAGGCCTGGCGGCTAGGCTTAGGTCTAGGTAGGGTAACGACGAGTGCAAGCCTCTAAACCATCCATTTCCAAGTCACAAAACTGAATATAGAACGTATGATTTTTATCACAATCACATAAAACTGTTTAAAAAGAAGTCAACATACCTTTAAATATCTTTCAACATCGGCCATTCCACCGTTCTTCACCGATATTACAGCATAACCAACAACATGGACCTCCATGCTTTCAAACAGATATTTTTTCCAGAGTTGAGTTCGTTGACCTCGATGGTGCGCCACCATTGGCGAATGTACTTCTTGATGAATTGTGAATTAAAAGCACATGAATTTTACGTTTCTTCGCTGGAGCCATATTTTTACATATTAATTTATAACTATTAATTAATAATTGTGTGATTATTTTTAGGAAACAGCTCAATAAAATTAACTTTATGCAAAAAGTTAGCTGTAGGTCTGTTCTACGGGTTAAAGGGCGTGTTGTTTACAGGGTTGTTTAGATATCAAATCACACTGCATGGTCTCAGGCCGGGCGTCGGAAGGATGAGCGCATCAACTTTTTTAATAAACAAAGTGTATTTTGATTCCATGTTTTCAGCAGCTACCGTAATTAATTGCAAATGCATTATAAACAGTGATGGTAGGGAGTGGAATAAACTTATTTGTGATTGTTTACGATTGTTTTTTAACATCCTGAGTTATGTTTTTTTGCGGTAGAAAAACGTAAGCTTACAGTAGCGCGGTAGATCGTCGCTAAAAACGGTAGACTACTGCAAGTAGCAGTAGACTTGGGACCTCTGTACCCACATCACATGATGTACCTTCAATAGCTGCCAGGATACTGTATATAGACCTAGCTCACGGGCTGTAACTCGCTGTTGGTGCCTCATCCGACATAGCCATTTTAACCTTAATGAACAAAATTTTCATCTACCATATATTATTTGTTTTCAAAACTTACTTTATATACTACAGCACACATATCAAAGGTAATGTAAAATGTATTTGGATTTATATAGCGCTTTATACCGAAGTCTCAAAGCACTTGAGGTGTGGACTAGCTCGTACAATAACTTGCTTTCCTCCTACTGTAAGGGTCTGTTCGTGTCTGAGCTCCCCGGTAAACCGGTACAGCTATCTCTCGTTTGCCCAGAACAGGGTGTGTAGGAACCAGACACTGGGGTAATCGCCTACTCATCTCAAAAGATGTACTGGGTTCCATAAAGTGCACATTTGTGGTATTTGTGTACACTAGTCCTTATCCAAGAAGACTTGTTCCAACACTAGAGCTATAAACAAGCGTCCCATTCGAACCAGCGGCGATATTATGGCTATACGTCGCAGCGCCCCTGCCTTAACCATTTGACTCGCAAAGTATAACATAAAGGAAATTACTATAAAGTCTAGCCTTACCATTATAATATTTAGTGTAATTTGTATTTGTGTACGGTATTATCTCAATATTTTGTTGGTAGAAATGGTGCATGTTGGAAAGTGTAACAGTATTATTACCGTAATATTGCCAGAGCCTGTCTGAAATGGCATTAGTCTTATCACTCTATGTGGTAAAAACCTTACCATGGTTTTACCATATCATTCAACACCAGTCAAGATTCTAGTCTAGGGGCAAAATAGGAGATTGAGAAGTACTGCATGTTTTGCCCATAATATGGCCCAAGCCCCTATAGGGCTCAGGTTTATTTTCACAATACCAATTCACAGACCATTTTTTTGCCTACATACACTACATTCCCATCCTTGATAAGCCCCTTTCAGATAGACGTTGACGCAATATTGCGGTAAGCATGCCAACATAATAACCAGTCTATACCCTTACACCCAGCGCCTTTGTTACCGCAATATTGCAGTAATCTTACACTTTTCTGTCTGAAAGCGTGCTATAGAATGGCGTATTATTGGCGGTTAAAATACCACTGCGCAATTGTTTTCACCTTTAACCTTGTTTGTTTACGCATAAATTCACACGCCGGCTTGATAGCCGCAATATCGAGAATATCGACTCTTTCAGACAGAGCAAGCCAGTAACCGTTACCGCATTATTGTGGCAATATTACTAGGGTTCAAGGTGGCCTAAAGAGCCGGCATATTGGCGTATTGAGACTTTAAGACAGAAACCCATGGTATTGTGCTTACCGCAATATTGCAGCTCTGTCTGAAAGGGGCTTTAGTCTTATCACTTCTTGTGGTGAGAACTTCTGGCATGGTTTTACAAGTTATCACTTAATACCAGTCAAGGTTGTGTCATTTTTCATAATGAAAACAATTTATCATCATCATCCAGGTAATATCATAAATGACCAAAGAACAGCATCCATTATGATTACAGATTAGCCAATACAACCGCATGTGGTGGATTCATGTGAAGAGGAGGCCATGGGTTAGGTATTTTGTAAAACCCAAATATTCACATTTATAAAATTTATTAATTTACAATAGAAACCAACTAACAAATATGTTTTTCACTTAATTATATGATCTTGTTCATTGTTTTTGAAATGGAAATACTGGTATATGTTATTAAATCTAAATTTGAAACTATATACAATTAAGCTAATTTGAAATATTATATTTTTCTCATATCAAAAAAATGTTATCGATTATAGTAAAGTACGTTCTAATTTATAAAATGTTTGTAAAGACAGCCTATTCAAATGATTTACTATTTTCAGGTTAAATATGATTCATGGTTTTTGTTCCTCACCATCACTGACATTTCTTAATGTCTTAAGCACAACTACTGTATTTATTTAAATAAAGCCCTGCTTTGAATAAACAGCCCCTCTACAATTGGAATAAATGCCTCCTTTGAATGAATGTTCTGAGATGTTTAGCTTTCTTCAAAATAAATGTAGACACACCTCATTCCCATTCTATATATATATTTTAATATATATATATATTTTTTTAATTTGTAGTTAAGTTTTTGCTCTCTTTGTTATTTTCTGCTTTTAAAATGTTTTTGTAGATAAGAACTGAACCACTTTGGAAATCAGTACTATGTATTGAAAGTGTATATTCAGTATAAAGAAAGAATAAATAAATAAATAAATTCTTAAAACATTTCTACTGATGTTCTACTCCAGTAGAATTACATTTTATTTCATTTCATTTCGTTTATTTAGTCTAATTTGAACACACAAAACAGTTTCAAACTTGGGAAGACAGGATAACCAAGAGTATACTAAAATACTGTCAAGTGGCTCTCCAAACCGAAAGAGAAACATTTAACCTGGTTGGGAACAATAAGTCTATATGATTAATACGCAATGTGACACTTTGACGGTAATTGTGTCCCACTTTTACAGTGAAATTACAGCATGGGGCATTTATTTGAGTAGGGTATCCAATTTACACCAATCCTTGAATAAAAGAACCTCAAAATCCTTCTTAAATGCCCCTTGGCTTTTATTCAAATAAATAATGGTAATAAATTTCATCACCACTGATATAGAGGGCAGTATCTACATAATACAGTTTATCAGTTTTGTGCTGGATTACCCATATATAGAGGGCAGCAGACATATTTTTTTTTAATTTTTCACATTACTGTGAAGCAGTGGAGATCTTTCTTGATGGTTGAGATGTGCCTTCCAATAACATTATCAAGCCCCTGAGAGATTTTTTTTTCTCACACCTACCAAAAAACCATTTCTCACTCTATAAGCTTTGTTGTGTTTGCAATTTTGTTTTGTTTCAGTTTTTTTGGTTTTTTTTTAATGGAAAGCATACATATGAACTATACTACTACAGTATCAAGGTAAAAGCTTCCTTACAGGAGAAGCTTCAAATGAAACTTACTGATTTTAAAACAGCCCAAAATACTTGCCTATTTTGAAAGTACCTCATTTAGAGCGAAATAATATGATGAGCTGTACTTACAAAACAGTAAGAAAGCAAAGGTACACTTTGACACTACTGTAGTTGAGATTTTTATTAACACAATCTTTTATGTACACTTCATCAAGTGAAGATGTATATGCATAGGAAAGGTTGTGTTAAGAACATCTCAACTAGTCTCAAAGCGTACTAATGCTTTCTTAACGAGTGAAATAATTGTTTTCAATGACAATAATCGGTAAACAGAAAAATTTAGGAGAGGATTACATGAAGACAATAACTCTGATCTTTGCAAACAAGTTGAAAGGGAAAAACATCCAAGGTTTAATGAACAATATACATCCAAGGATGTGAAGAAAAGCTAGCTGTTATGAGAGCTCTTCCATGGTTTAAATAATATTTCAGTGTAAACATCACCAGATAGCCAATCAAACCTTATGTAATTTAACTTTAACTTCTTTCAAAAACACAAGTAAATATATTCTACATAATGCAAAAGACAGTTGTGTGACTTAATTGTGTTGAGAACACCTCTAGAGGTACTGCTCCCAATTGCAGTCACACAGGGTACATTTACAGTACTTTGCTTACGGCTATGCCATCAATTGCCTGCCATCACTTCTTAACCCTCTGGATACCGGATTCTTTTGTAGTGCAAACCCTTGAATACCGGATTCTTTTGCAGTGTAACTAGGTTTTTGCGTTTTTTTGAGTATACGTCGTTCTGGTAGATTTTTGGGAACTTTCTGTAAATTATACAGAAAAATGTTTCTAAAAACAAAGAAAGCTTAAAAAATAAGCTTTCATTTGATGTATAATTTATATTTTTAGGATTTTTTATTCATAATATAATATAATATAATATATATAATATAATAGAAATGACAGAAAATGCTACATACAAATCGTCAGCAAAAACCCCCAAAAAAAAAAAACAAAAAAAAAAAAAAAAAAATATAAAACATTCCTATTCCACACAGTTATATAATTTATTTACCAAACCATCCATTACTATAAGCACGATCTTTCCATTCAAAAGCAACGACCACCCTCACATTTCTAGGCCTAGGCTCATCTTCATCAAGAACATCTCCGCCGTCAGAACTACTTGAAGCCCCACCGTCATCATCGCTATCAGGCACGTCTAAGTCTCGCACAATTCTAAAAACTCACTTTCATCGCTGTCTGAATAAAAAATCAGGTCAATTGCTTCCTCAGCTGTGTACACATTTTGTGCGGCTATTTCGGAAAATTTTCGAAATTAATAACGATTTCAAATTGATATTTCTAAACATTTGAGTTCTTCACAGATTTCGAAAGAAAAAAGCTTCACGCATGCGTGTTCAAAACTTCTGACGTATCGGAGCTAAAATAAAAACAGGAGCGATTTGAAAACCACCTATTTTTTATTCACTAAATTTCGATTGCAGTCGAAAATAGGAATTCTCGGTTTGAGGTCAATTTCGACTACAGTCGAAGACGGTATCTAGAGGGTTAAGTCTTGTAACTTCTATCCTTGAGTGCAATCATTTATTGTGTAATGTAATCAAGTGGAAATGAACCATGTACTTATTGTAAGCCTGTAGAAATGCTTGCATATCTATTCACTTTTCTACCATTAAAAAAAAATAATATCTAGGTGAAAGGTCATGACAATATAGTTATTATATCTTGTTAACTTCTAGTCCTAGAGAGTTGCTTCTGGTGTTATATTGTTCAGAATGAGTATGTTCCTATTTAGTCTAATGGGAAATGTGGTCTGAAAATTCACACTGGATATAAATCAACTTAGATTTATTTTTTTTAAATACCAAAGAATTAAGTATTTCAAAGAAGTTTAAGTTAAAAAAAAAACAATTCAAATACAACAGAGACTGGTACTAAACACAACTTTCATGTTATCACTTATAATAGTAGTGTATTATGTTTGTTTATGCTAGAGTCATGATTTTGTTCATGCAAGAATCACTATTTTTATTATTTTATTATATTTGCTTATATGCTAAAATTTAAGACTCGATAAATGTTACTGGTCTATGTAAAAATACGAAAAATTTAATTGCTTGGCAGATGAATACAAAGAAATAAAATAAATATAAACACATACAATGCCAAAATTTAAAAAAGAAGACAAGATCTGTACAAAATAAAAACATACAAATGACAATGAAAATATAAAGGAAAACTGCAACAAATATTTAAAAGTAATTAAAAACCAGAAAGCGTTTGAAACCTTAATAAAAATGTCTTAGAATTATTTAAAACATCCAAAAAAGTTAAACTATTGAAAATACTTTAGTAATATTATTTAGAACATCACAAATTAACAGTCCTGATTTTGGTCCTAGTAGGAAGAGTCACTATTTTTAACTGTTATGTTTGCTTATAATAAGTCTTGATTATATTCCTAGTAAGAGTCACTATTTTTATCCGGTAAACTCATCAAGCATAAGAGATTCCAAATTCCATGAAAAACAAACATGAAAGTTATTCAGGATGAGATATGCACATAACATTATTATAAACAAGTTACAATTGTCTTCACGTACCCCAAGTACAATGGGTGTGTTGGGTTACACCAGCTAGACAAAGAACAACAGTATCTAGGTTGCTTTCAGTAAAGAGTAACTAATGGATGACTACACACAACAGGCTACCTATAACATTGATTTTAGATTATGGTGTTCTGACTAAATTCATTATAACTGGTCTATCACCTTAATTAACAGTTGTTAAAAATACATGCTCCCTACAGCAGGATCTGTATCATTGAACTTGGTTATAAACTAGCCAACAAATGTACACAAGTTTATAAATTCAAATTCAATTCAATTCAATTCAAATTTATTTGAGCATAATTCAACACATTACAAATAACAAAACAATGAACAATAAAAAGATAATTTAGTAAAACATTTACAGCTCAGGATAACCCAAAAAAACCGAATCGGTTTATTTTTGTTGGGGTCCCTTAAATGAAAACAAATACATAAAAGTTGGTTAAAAACTAAAACAAACATTGAAAATTTATAACAACCTTTAAAATTTTTAAAATCTTTAAAATTAAAAAAAATATATATATAAATAATCACTATCACTACACAACACTGACAATTCTAACTACTACATGCATAGTGCATGTTCCCTAATTTTTTCCATGGCTTCAAATTATTAACATTTATATTCCATAAACTTTTATTAAACAATTGACAATGCTATAATTTACTCACAAATAGTTAGCAACAATAAAAATAACAGCCACATTATTCTTGGCCAGAACTAAGCCAGGACTATTTATTTGAACATACTTTAGGCCTACAGTTGTTACACTTGTCACTCTGACAGTGTGTTTAACAACAATAATTAAATTAGATTATAGATTTTTAAGCTATTTTAGGACATAAAGAATGTTGTTTTTCATAAACACTGGTCTGACTTTTTTCTCCTTTGGTGTGAAATTCCTAGCACTGCAAACATAGATAGGGTTCATCATCTTCTTGTTTATTACAGGCAGCACCAAACTTAATATAACTACTTCATAGCAATAGGGTTCATGACCAATTTATTTACACATTATATCAGGTGTCCCAAGTTGGGAGAAGCTTTGGAAGATCATGGTATGGTCTTTGTGATAATAAATGACATTAGGATTAAATAGTGCAAAATGACTGACTTTCCCCTTCTTCCTTTTTAAAACAGTTCCTCAGTGGATAAATGTCTTTTGCCTAGATTATTATGTGATACTTTTTTTATCTTTAAAGTTCAATTTATTCTGTTCTTCAGTTACTGAATTCTAATTCTCCTATTTTTCCTTGTCAGGAATCCTCATGCCATGCTATGCATTTTTCATACAAAGGCACAATACTTAAATGTTCAATAATTATTTTTAAATGTTTACAAATCTAGTAATCTAAGTAGTTTTGTATAGCACATATAACACCATTCACACTACACAGAGATCCAAATGTGATTTCCACGATGTCATAGAGCAATGAAACAAAAATTCTTATCTTAAGCCAATATACTATGGCGCTCGCTCAGCCATAATATGTCATAAACAAGGCCAGGGAGTTGTTATTTAAGTTGTTTATCAAAATAACAACTCCAGGGCAAGGCAAGCGTGGTAGAACCACCTGGTTTATCGAGTCCATGTTACAATCTTTTGCATCCAGCGCCGACCTCATTCAATAAGATGGCTGTCAGTTGAGTACATAAATTTCAACAAACTAACGAAATCAGAAATCACATGGGAATGGATGGGCCCAAAGTTTTCGCCGCGAAGATTTGGAACAGAATCGGTGCATAAAAATACTTTTTCTTTCAAGTAAGCTTCAGTTCTTTAATAACAATACTAAAAAAATTAGAGTTAATAGGTTTTGGTACTAAGCAGTCTTCCGAAAAATGAAGTTTATTTTAATATCGATCCCGAAATACATGTAGGGCTTAGGCCTAGGCTCTATCTGCACTGCAGGGTATGTACTGTATGTGTGTTGTGTTGGGTGGGCGTCTGTGTGTAGTGGTGGTCGTGACTCTGCGGCCTTAGGCCTAGTTACACACGTATAGATGGAGCCTAGCAAGGCAGGATTTAATGTTTTTTTATGACATTATGTACCTGTTATTATAGACTAGACATATATAAATGCTGACTTAAAACATGTAGTATGATTTACTAACTAAATTAAAATATATATATATTTTTTAATTTTTCAGCAAACGTCTGAATCTTGCAAGTTGCAGTTACCTTGCTAGAATTCTATGTTCTTTGATGAGATGTAATAAATCAGCCATGAACACAATGATGCTGCCAAGAACGCTTTACTAGCAAAATGCTAAATAAATAATAATATTTATAAATTTATATTTTAGGCCAACTGCAATGTGTAAACAAATGTAAAATTGTTAAATAAAAGTAAACAAATTGATGAAAATTGTTGGCCAACCCGAGTCAGACTTTTTGACGTTTACACTAACCACAACTTGGGAGATTTTAACCCGGGTATTGGAAAATCCCGGGTTATGACCGGAATTTTGCTTGCAGTGTAAAGGGGGTATAAGATTTAATTTAAGATAAGAAGTGGAAACACCATTCCAAAACCAATAAATTGTAAATGTTAATATATTTCCTTAAATTTGAATAGCACCCTCATAAGCTTATTAGAAATAATCAACTATCAAACCTGAAATCAATTACTAATTAACGTAAAATTAATACAATTATTTGCACATCATTAATTAGAGAAATGAGAAGCATGCAAATTACAATGCTGTTAAGACAATGAGTAATAGCAAATACAGGCTTCAACAAGTCAACTAATTTCCTTTTCCTTATCAATGGCTTCCTTTGTTTTCTTCTAAATTTCGAAAAGATGGTCTCAAATGAAAGAGACTTTTTCTTAATATTATCTTGTATGTAATGTTAAATTCATTTCAAAAAACCAGTTTTCCAAAATTTGTAATCGGAATAAGTATGGCAAATTGTGCATGTGAATTGATTAATCTGCATTCACTGTAGTAGAGCTGTTGTAAAATAGAATGTAAACTTAGTGGTAGCAATATAATCCAATTTTAGCTAGTTATTTCTTCTTTTTTTTTTTTTTATTGTATATTAAAATGTTTGGTATGTATTAGCTATAACCAATCATATGGACAGGAGGGCAAAGATGAACTTGGAGGCAAAATAATGGTGATGACGTCATAAAAATTTTAGTGAAAGATAAAAAAAATATAAAAATCCGCTCGAATTGTAACTGTTATTAGCATGCATACAACACAACACACCATACTATACAGTACTATGTAATTCTCACGTGAAAGAGGCCCTCTACCGGGCCTTTTCAAAGTCTGTTTTTTATGGCTTCAAACATGTGCATGCCACAAATTTTCATGACGAAATTCTTCCCCTTAGAAGAAACAGTCACTGGTGGGTTGGATGATTGATTGCTAATTGCCTGCATGCTGCCTAAACGGCCTTCACAATGAGTAAACAAGACCTTGGTAGTAGGAGAAAATCGGACACAGTTCAGCCAGTACTGCTCCAATCATGGTCAAATTTCAGAAAGTATACACAATTTCTGAATCTAATGTTATTATTTAAAACAAGTCCGACCATAATGAAAAAAGACAGTAGCTGTACGTCTGTGGATTTTTACTTTTTTTCACAAATTTCGCGAACGTAAAACCGTGACTTGGCGATCGGGAGAACCAGAAAGATGCATCAACATTTTATTAGTTCTCAAAAAACAAAGATGGTAATTTTGGTCATTTTCAATACACATTGGTATTGAAAATGACATGGTGTACTGGTGTTTATGCTGGCCTAAATAAATATAAGAATACGATTCTTTCTAGCCTTTATTCTATTTATTTTATGATCGCGTGGCGTAACAGCAATGTTTACTCACATTCCCGGCTATCCAGGGGCTATTCTACAGCTTACAGTTGATGTATTTCAATCTAGGCTCAGAGAGTAGTAAATCTCTATTTTATAGGGCCTCCGAATCGAGCGATTAATTATTTAGTTGACAGTTATAATTTAGGAACAGAGAATAACTCGCCATGTATTAAAATCAAATGCTAAATTGATTTTATAACTGATATTCTGTATCTTCGTTGCATATGATCTACAGACGATTACTCGCTCTCATGGCCAGTGCACAACGTCACGAACGAACGGGAAGCCCATGTGCTTGAGTTGTGGGCGATTTAGAACCGTCCATTTTGCGGCAGGGTATTCATTTTGTATTATAACTATAAATACACATGCCTAAACATTACCACATTTAAACATGTGTATTAACCATTATAATAAACATGTTTAAATATTATATTAATATTCAAACATGTGCACTAACCGTTATAATACACATGTTTAAATACTATTATAATAAGCTTCACAGGCACCCAATGGTTCGGTCTTGGGATGCCAGGGGTAGGCGCTTTAGTTCAATCTTATTATTTTTGTTTGTTATGCATCTTAATTTTCCCGATTTTTAGGTGTGAACACAATTTGTATTTTCTTTTTAATTATACTGTGGTATAGACAAGAAGAACAATTCCCAGTAAAAAATATTTGCGGGAAATTCAGTAGTTGCTTCTGTTCGTTACGGACTGCCAATGCACATTTTGACATCACACCACACCTAAACATGCGCTCCAGATTATAACTTATTTTTATTGAAAATGTAGGAATATAATGTTAAGAGAGTATTAATTGTTGTAGCCTAGATTGTAGGCTTATTCATTACGTTTGCCGTGCTGACCACTGTAAACGAAATATCTCTTGCTCACTCTAGATCACTAACCTTCCTAGGCCTAACTACAGTACGAAACCTTCGCAGGCCACCGGCAACAGATAATAAATTTTAGGTAAGTAGCGAATCTGTCACCCGATCTGTCACTAGAAGCTGCCTAGCCTACTGTAGGCCTAGGCCCCTCAGACCTAGCTGCATAGGCCTGTAGGCCTAGCCTAGGCCTAGTTTATGCCAGTGTAAGTACCAGTGCAAATACATAGGAATTTGGGTCAACCCGCATTTACGAACGGCTCTGGGCCCGTGCCGTACGTAAATGAGGGGTTCTACTGTATTATGGAGCGGTTTAGATAATCCAAGGTTTAACAATAATAATAATAATACTTGTCAATTTATATAGCGCATAATGTAAAATATCTCTATGCATTTACTTTCTTTTTCTTTCCTTGCTTTACCTTTCCGCTTTCATTCTTTTCCTTTCCTTCCCTTTTATTTTTCCTTCTTAATCTTTCTATTCTTTCAATAACACTGTATTTAGCATAGTATGGCCCAATTTACTTGCATCTAAAACACTTGGAAAAAATGTGCAATACAGAAGGGTGGAAGCACCCACAAGAGACTTAAGTTGTTACTTGTATAGTAATGTAAATTTAGCATCAATACCGAAGAGCCATCGAATATCAATATGATGATTCATTTTTAATTGTTCCTGTAATTGTAAGTAATTTTTTATATATCTTTTTGTATTTTTATGTTAAATCTTGCTGATCTTTTGTTGATTCATGAAGTCAAAATGATAACAGTTTTCATGACACAAGTTTTCAACCATACCGTTACAGCCAGAGGGTGTTGCAGTTCAACTGCATTAAATGTTTGGCTTTATACACTGGGTGCAAATGAAGGCTACAGTAGCATCTAAAATCCAGATGTTTGAGCTACTCAAGCACTGGTTTCTGAAAAGTACCATAGGTACATGCTTATTGAAGCATACTGTACTGTATGGAATACTGTACTACTATGTTACTTCAAATTAAGAAGAAATTTATAGCAGTAAATTGTATGTTATTGTAATTGTAGACATGTAAAAAAGGGTTGATCGTCCTTTCTTTTTTTTAAAGTCAGTAGGTAGGGAGGGGTTTTTTTTTTTTTAAGCTATGAACCACCCTACTGATACATGCCAAGTCTTCAAATCCCCAATGGAGTGCAAGGCCTCATGTAAATGGTGGCTGACTTTGACAGCTCTTCCAGTGTAGCATTTGATCAGGTGGAATTCATACAAACAACTGAAAGACAAAATAATTACCCGAAAAAACAAGCCAAAGTTGAATTATAGGCGGAAAGACAATATTTTTGTGAGTTTGGCGAGAATAAAAAAAAAAATTGGTCTCTTGATTTTGATTTTTTTTTCTAAGTAAGTAGGAGATGATCAACAATTTTTTTTTACATGGCTTTATTGACAACTATGACAAAACTTCATGACAATGCAAATCTTTTTTTTACAAAAGTACTATTACAACAGGTTAAAAAAAACAATGAAACATTCCATTTCAGTAATAAATGTACTGTAGTTTTAATTTCAGAAATACTCACAACAGTCCACTGTTGACTGAATATAACTGCACAACTTGCATTGCACACTACATGTTAAAAACCGTTTCCATTACAAATACTTTTCTTGAGGTTATTCTAGACTGAATAAGCTCAAGACACTAGTATACTTCCTTACATTTAATATCATCAAAAGTAGTTAAAAAAAAAAAAAAATATGCAGTATATATCCTATACTAGAAATTGCAAATTGCAAGTGAAGCTGAACAAAGGGCGGATGAGCTCCTCAGAGTCAACGGCCAACCATTAATTAGTTTAAGGAATAGGAGTAGTTTAGTCTCATTGTTATTGTTATTATGATTATTTTTATTTTATTTTTATTGTTGTTATTTTATTGTTATTTGCTTTTTCTCAGTTGGCCTATATTATTTCTCTGTAAAGCGCATAGGGGCAATGTGCAATATGCGCTATATAAATATAACATTATTATTATTAAGTGCTGCGAAGTACGAACTGCATATAAATGTTCTTCGAACAAAATTATCTATGCGAGTCGAGTGAAAATAATGAATAATAAAAATATAAATAATATGAGACACGACCCATTGTCTACATTTGATCACTTCTCATTTGGTAACAAAGTCGTAATTTTTCATTTTTGTCAAAAAGTGTCTATAGTGGTGAATTATGGTTTAGGTTTTTTTTTAATAGTTTCAAAAATTTCTATTATGTGAAAATGTAGTTGATTACCAAAGGTTACAATTTTAATTTTGAAGACTGCATGGTCTAGGAAGTGTACATTTTTTTATGGGCAAGTTTCCAAGGGCGGGTTTTCTAAGGACAAGTTGACTGCCAAAGAGTGTTGGCAAAATGCAAGCCAGCGTGTTATTTGATCACAAATGCGAGACATCACAAGTGTGAGCCAGCGAGCCATGACATCACGACAATAGATACGAGACGTTTGTGACGGTAGGATGTGTGGTTCGTAACGGTGTTGCTAGGTAATCCAGGTAACTATAATTTGAGCGTGACGTGTGCATAATTGAGGGATGCCTTAGAAATACACCTGCCCTAATTTCATTTAATTAACAATAGTTCGGTGACGTTAATTTATGCAAACATGTGTGATGCGAGTTACATTGTATAGGAAATACAGTTAGGTTGGTCACTGGACAGAAAGATCCCTTACCCGGCGGATCGGCACCATTTGTGTGGAGAGGCATATGTTAGCCAATGCGGAATGGTACTGCGTGTTCTGCGAGATACAACCTGGTAGTCAGTAACGTTGTTCCCTGGTAGATTGGTGTTATACTCTTCATCGTGGTTTTATGGGTATGTTATCATGCCGAGGTGTTAGTCTGTCCAGTCACCCAGGTAATTGTATATATTTTGAACCTGTGAGTAGACTTTTGAATTTATAAACTATTGTATTAGTAAAATGTGGAATAGGTTTAAACTCTATGTATTTTCTCAATGGTTAATGGGTGTGTGAACAGTATGAGTATACCTAGGGTCATCTTGCCTTATGTTATGACATCCATATATATTAGGTATCCCAATGAGAAATTTCAAATTCATTATTGTGAATTCTCTCTTCATTTAATCTTTTGACAACTCATTTTAAAATCGTCTTTTCTCTGCAAATACTTCATCAATATTGTTAAAAAATGCATGTAAGTAAAGAATAAAGCCAGTTCTTTCAAGATATCTTATTTTTATTGACATACATTCACAATGAGTATTTTATTCTCAACATCAAAATCATGTCATTTCATCAAATTTCATGAATATTTCCGGACATATATATATATATATATATATATATATTTTTTTTTTTTAATACCTTGTGTTACAGTTCTAATGTAATCGCTTAGAGGTTGCTGGAGTAGCAAGAATCGTAGCATAGTCTCATCCGTAATTTTCTCGTAGAGTTTTAGCACTGGAGCTACTGGAATATAAACCGTCGTTGAGAACAGAAGTCCGTCCACCGATTATATATGCTCAACAGCGAATTTGGACATTGTATCTTTTCTCGTATAATTATTAACATATATATTGATATATCCCATGTATGGTATTATTCTATTGCTAATCAGAATAATTATTAATGTATATTCATATATTGATATAGCCCATGTATGGTATTGTTCTATTGCTAATTGGAATAATTATTAATGTATATTCATATATTGATATATCCCATGTATGGTATTATTCTATTGCTAATCAGAATAATTATTAATGTATATTCATATATTGATATAGCCCATGTATGATATTGTTCTATTGCTAATCAGATAAGTATTAATGTATATTCATATATTGATATAGCTTATGTATGGTATTATTCTATTGCCGCTCGGAATAATTGTTGATGTGTACTCATATATTGCCTATGAATGGTATTAACTAGCCACTCAGTTATAGTGAGGTATGATTCGTCTTGGTGAACGTAATAATTTATCTTGTGAGATGTTAAAATAGTTTGTTTGGTTCAGAAAACATAAGGATATTTGTTTTGCATAGTCAATGTATAGCACGGGTTAAGTAACCAGAGTATTCATAAGAATATCCATGGTAGATTTGTCTTATGTGGCACGTTGTTCGGCTTGATCAACCGATGATTATAACCATTAAACTATTACATTGACTACTTTGATGCTGTGTCCGGAGTACTTTGTTTTTATTGGCTAGCATCTCTGAACGTTATCTTCCCTTTTTGAACCACTGTCGCTCATGTGACAACGTTACTCGAGTTGTGCAAGGTATCGGCTGAGATTTGTGGAGTACAATTCAAAAAACAATTATAGGTCTATTAATGAATTATTGTGATGTTAAATAGACAATGTTAGCTATCAAGGAGCAACGTTGTTTTTCATTGGGACCTTCGTCTCTTCAAGGTTAGGCCTATACCATCCTAGCTAGTCTAGGCTTAGAGTAGGATAAGGCTAGTGCGACATTACGACGTTAGTCTACAAACGTTGTCTAAAGTAATTGATTTTACCCGGCAGAACGAAAGAAGGAAACTTCGCTTTTCAGTCGTCTTAGGCCCTTGTTTTTTGACAAACAATGACCTTTCAGAGGTCAAATTGCTGTCAAGAATATGAATTGGCTGCTTCGCAGCAAAAAAGAAAAGACTAGCAAGGATCAGGCTAGTTGTGTCTCAGCTGGCACAGAGTTTAACATAATTTCACAGGATTGCTGATCTGAACCAGTCAGCCCAAATAACATCCACACCATTTTTCATGGTTTACACAAAAAATATGCTTAACTACATTACAGTTACTGTAGGTATCCCAATGAGAAAATTCAAATTTATTATTTTGAATTTGTTTATATCCATAGAAATCATTGCACTGATCATTTTGCAGTTTAAATTATTAAAATTCAACACATATTAATATCGCACTTACTTATCAAATATTTCATCAATCTTACTTCAAAACCAAGTAAGTAAACACTATAGCATGCTTTTTCAAAATATATAAGTTTCATTGGCAAAAATTCACAATAAGCATAATATTTTTAACATCAAAGTTATGTCAGTTTTACACTCAAAATAGCTTCATTGGGATCTAGTAATAATAATTCAACAACAATCAGTAATTTACAAGTACGATTGAAAAATTAACCAGATACCCATAATGGCCTCAGTTCTTAAAATTTATATCTATAGATAATATTCACTAATATCTACATAGTAATGTCTGTGAACGCCAAGGTTTCTATGTAGACATTGTCCAATTTACATAATACTTGTGTAAGTTTGCAACAAGCTCTTTCACCTTCTTTAAACAAAGGATGTACTATACTCTAACTGTACTGGCCTTATGGTCTATGATGGTATAGTACCTCTTAATTAAACTAATAATTGTATTTTTATACTACATACATCTGAATGGTTAAGAAGCCGACAATAGAAAGTACTACTGTACCCTATAGGATAGAACTTTTTTGCCCTGTCGCGTAATGTTGCTGCGTTGCTAAGTAATTTATGACATGCATGAAAGGTAAAGGAGGCACGACCTCTACAACACTGAGAGAGATTGGCCCTTTGATCGTCTAGGCCTACTTGGTGTGTACTGTATTATTTTCATTACTTTTTTTGGGTTTTGTAGAAGTTATGTATGACTTGAAATATAAAACAAATATTGACTGCTCTAGATTTGGCAAACGATGAAATCTATAGACCTCAGTGATGTGGCGACTGTAGCACATCACCTCAGGGCAATAGATTTCACCATTCCCCTCATTAGCTGTCAATATTTGTATAATTATCATGTTAATGAAGAACTATTTCAGCTGGATTACAGTTTGTTAATTGGCTTACATTAACAGAGAGTCTACATCAAAAGCAGGATATTCTTTCTGGCCTATAGTAGGCCTCCTTACTATAATAAAAATCTCTGAATTACGGGCCTTCCAATTACGAACTCTCTAGTTTACGAATGCAATTTGTGACATCATTACGAAAGATATTTTTGCATGACAAAAACTCCTGAATTTACATTTCAAATTCTCAAAAATATAAAATGTTAAATCAGCCAAGAGAGAAACAGTTTCATAAAAACCCTGAGTATTCATTTGCCAACAATTATCTCTAAACGGACTTAAGAGGTTCTTCAATATGCCTAAGTATTACGTTTAAATGACTTGCCAATACACTGTCGAAATTCAGCCAAGATTTGATGAATGAACTCTACCAGTGCTAGTGTTGTTCCAGCAAAAATACAAAAGCTTCTGTTTATTTATTTGTTCATATGCTGAAAGGTGATACTCCTGATCAGAGCCGATTGTTTAATAGATTGATATAACTTTATCAATATATTTATTGAAGCTGAAAATTGATTTGGCTTTCTGGTGATACTTGTATTTAGCACAAACACAAAAGATTAACTGTTGGTATTCCAATGAGAAAATTCAAATTTATTATTTGGAATTTTTTGATATATCATCTCACAACTCATGTCACTGACCATCTTGCAGTTTAAAAATCAAAAGGTACGGCCTCTTAAAGATGGTGAAAAAGGGGATTTTTTTTATAATTCAAAACTAACCACAGAAAGGAAGTTCTATTTGCTTTTCTGGGTTATTCGTTAGGGGCCTAAATCTGGTCCCATGTTAATTTGCACCAATATTTCAAGCCTGTTTTTTTGAGAACATCTCCAAAAGTTTTATGCACCGATTATACTGTAAGTCAAATCTGAGAAAGTTTAAAAATGTTTGAATTATCATTTAAAATTTAAATTATATTTTTTAACTAAAATCTGACAATAATTAATGAACTGAAAGAGAGAGAATGACCCAGTACATAAGCCTTAGCAGCTGTGTGTGTTTACAAAAATTTTATCATAATTTTTGCAATCGTAAGCTATAACCTAGTGATTGGGACTAGGCTAATAACATAGCCTGATAACATACAAAAGAAATTACTCCACTAGCTTTAATGGTAACAAAGCGATTATGTTTTGCAATGTGGTTTTCCAAAATGTTTGGCACTCTCAAGGCTTGTAAACTTGAATAAAATTTTCATTTTTTCTCAATTTATTTTATAATTTTGAAAAATTTATTGGGGCCCAGATTAGCTCACCTCTCCTCCTCCCCCACATTCCACCCCCTCTGAATCTACCACTGATAGTGCTTTTACATGTGAGCATAAAATGATGATTATGAATTACTGAAGTGTGGCTATTTCATCAAAGATTATGTTGTTTGATTCAGAGAACTGCTATGAAGAACTTACTATATAGATGCCACCTTGGATTCAATATCATGGCCTGGATAGAACTCTACAACCACAATACTATATAAATCACTCAAACTTAGAGAAGCATCATATATTTAATGATTTTAATATGGATCCAATTCTTGTCTTAAATGTGTATGTTAGGATTTCATATTTTAAATGTAAGCCTATTCTTTAATTTGTAACTTCAATGTAAACCAGAACCCTGCGGGTGTGTACGTTCCTTTGTATGCAAAACTACAGTACAGATAAAAAATACTGCCTGCGTAGCACGCGTAGCTACGCGTAGGATTTGCGTAGCACGAACCGCTACGTAGCCATCGCTATGTGTCGCAACGCGTCGTAATGCGTCGGCTGTTTAACACATTATCAGTCGCCTATCACTGCCTACACAAGATCTGAACGTTTGTCGGAATAGACGTACTGTCTAGTAAAATGAATGTAAAGAGTTTCTTTAATTAGGTGTTTAATATACGATAATCATATGAATGCTTTAACCTGCCTTTTCTAGGCCTAAGCCTAATAATTACCGGCAGCTTCGTCAGTTACCTAAGCCTAGGCCTGCCAGTGCCTACCGACAGCGCGCCTACCGACATTGTCATTGCATTTAGGCCTCGTCCTAAAATAAATCCCAGAGGTAAACAACACGTCCCATCAGCCACTATGGGAAAACGTGCAGAGTGTGCTACCAAACCATCATTGCTATTTGATGTCCGTAGATGATTTAAATACAAATTGTTTCGCTTTTCAACAACCACTTATCTGAAAATGAAGATCACGCCGACTCTGCATAAACTTCGACACCCGCCGTCTTTTTACTGCTGCACAACAAAAAAGCACATTGACACATGGAACCGTCTGGGCAAACCCTGGGCGGTGATTGGTAGTGGAATTCCGGAAGGTTTGTATTTATTAATTTTTTTTTCTATTAAATGTTGGAATGTTAAAATAATTCACTACTACTATTTAGGCCTACTAGAAAACAAAAATTAAGCCTATATTATATTTTCTACATACTGGTCAATTTTATTCAAAAATTATAAAGTTCAGCTCTGCTGAGGCTCAGCTAGCCTAAGTTTCTTTTTCATCACATAACGAAACAGTTTGATCATACTCTACTTTGTCAGTCAGACGCAAGACTTCAAGCCAAGTGATGAAAACTTTGATATATCTCTAATATTTGATTTTAAATACCGTTTAAAACCGCCAAACTATATTCTTCAGATATACATTCACAATCATGTTGCCTGTGTTGCACTGCGTATCCAGCGGATTCACTTTCGTGATGGGACATATTCAGTGGCGTATCTAGGGGTGCGGGTAGGGGCAAACTCCCCTCCAAAAAATACTCGACCCCAGTTGATCCCCCTCAAAAAGAAAATCTCGGGTCAG